>NW_018743130.1:0-48650 GCF_001683475.1 Chenopodium quinoa
CATTCAACAAATCTAATTGAATCAAATGAAAGTCAAAAACATCTAAAAAAACTAATTAAATCAAATGAAAGTCAAACACATTCAAACAAAGCTATTTGTATCAAATGAAAGTCAAATGAAGCTAATTGAATCAAATGAAAGTCAAATGCAATCTATAAAGCTAATTGAATCAAATGAAATTTAAACACATTCAAACAAACCTAATAGAATCAAATGAAAGACGAACACATTCAAAATGAGCTAATTGAATCAAATAAAAGTCAAACCCATTCAAAAAGATCTTTTTGAATCAAATTAAGGTCAAATTTAATCTAGAAAGCTAATTGAATCAATTGAAAGTTAAACACATTCAAACAAAGCTATTTGAATGAAATGTAAGTCAAACACATTCAAACAGAGTTTTTTGAATCAAATGAAAGTCAAATGCATTCAACAAAGCTAATTGAATCAAATTAAAGTCAAAAAAATCCAAAAAAACCTAATTAAATCAAATGAAAGTCAATCACATTCAGACAAACTATTTGAATCAAATGAAAGTCAATGCATTCTACAAAGCTAATTAAATCAAATGAAAGACAAAACATTCGAACAAAGCCAATTGAATCAAATGAAAGTCAAAACATTCAAACAAACCTAATTGAATCAAATGAAAGTCAAAACATTCAAACAGAGCTAATTAAATAAAATGAAAGTCAAACACATTCAAAAAGAGCTTTTTGAATCAAATGAAGGTCAAACGCAATCTACAAAGCTAATTGAATCAAATGAAAGTTAAACACATTGAAACAAAGCTAATTGGATAAAACTTAAGTCAAACACATTCAAATAGAGCTTTTTGAATAAAATGAAAGTCAAAATGCGTTCAACAAAGCTAATTGAATCAAACGAAAGTCAAAAACATCTAAAAAATCTAATTAAATCAAATGAAAGTCAAACACATTCAGACAAAGCTATTTGTATCAACCGAAAGTCATATGCATTCTACAAATCTAATTGAATCAAATGAAAGTAAAAAACATCTAAAACATTCAAATTAAATCAATAAAAGGTTAAACACATTCAAACAAAACTATTTGAATCAAATGAAAGTCAAATGCATTCTATAAAGCTAATTGAATCAAATGAAAGTCAAACACATATCTATAAAGCTAATTGAATCAAATGAAAGTCAAACACATTCAAACAAAGCTAATTGAATAATGTAAGTCAAATACATTCAAACAAAGCTTTTTGAATCAAATGAAAGTCAAAAGCATTCAACAAAGCTCATTGAATCAAATGAAAGTAAAAACAACTAAAAAAATCTAATTAAATCAAATGAAAGTCAAACACATTCAGACAAAGCTATTTGAATCAAATGAAAGTCAAATGCATTCTACAAATCTAATTGAATCAAATGAAAGTAAAAAACATTTGAACAAAGCCAATTGAATCAAATGAAAGTCAAACACATTCAAACAAACCTAATTGAATCAAATGAAAGTCAAACACATTCAAACAAAGCTAATTGAATCAAATGAAAGTAAACACATTAAAACAAACCTAATTGAATCAAATGAAAGTCAAAACACATTCAAACAGAGCTAATTGAATCAAATGAAAGTCAAACACATTCAAAAAGAGTTTTTTGAATTTGAGGTCAAATGCAATCTGCAAAGCTAATCAAATCAAATGAAAGTCAAACACATTCAAACAAAGCTATTTGAATGAAATGTAAGTCAAAACACATTCAAACAGAGCTTTTTGAATCAAATGAAAGTCAAAATGCATTCAACAAAGCTAATTGAATCAAAATTAAAGTCAAAAATATCCAAAAAAAAACCTAATTAAATCAAATGAAAAGTCAATCACATTCAGACAAAGCTATTTGAATCAAATGAAAGTCAAATGCATTCTACAAAGCTAATTAAATCAAATGAAAGTCAAAAACATTCAAACAAAGCCAATTGAATCAAATGAAAGTCAAACACATTCAAACAAACCTAATTGAATCAAATGAAAGTCAAAATCATTCAAACAGAGGTTTTTGAATCAAATGAAGGTCAAACGCAATCTACAAAGCTAATTGAATCAAATGAAAGTCAAACACATTGAAACAAAGCTAAATGGATAAAACTTAAGTCAAACACAATTCAAATAGAGCTTTTTGAATAATATGAAAGTCAAATGCGTTCAACAAAGCTAATTGAATCAAACGAAAGTCAAAAACATCTAAAAAATCTAATTAAATCAAATGAAAGTCAAACACATTCAGACAAAGCTATTTGTATCAACTGAAAGTCATATGCATTCTACAAATCTAATTGAATCAAATGAAAGTAAAAACATCTAAAAATTCAAATTAAATCAATAAAAGGTCAAACACATTCAAACAAAACTATTTGAATCAAATGAAAGTCAAATGCATTCTATAAAGCTAATTGAATCAAATGAAAGTCAAACACATTCAAACAGAGCTAATTGAATCAAATGAAAGTCAAACACATTCAAAAAGAGTTTTTAGAATTTTGAGGTCAAATGCAATCTGCAAAGCTAATCAAATCAAATGAAAGTCAAACACATTCAAACAAAGCTAATTGAATCAAATGTAAGTCAAATACATTCAAACAAAGCTTTTTGAATCAAATGAAAGTCAAATGCATTCAACAAAGGTCATTGAATCAAATGAAAGTCAAAAACATCTAAAAAAATCCAATTAAATCAAATGAAAGTCAAACACATTCAGACAAAGCTATTTGAATCAAATGAAAGTCAAATGCATTCTACAAATCTAATTGAATGAAATGAAAGTCAAAAACATTCCAACAAAGCCAATTGAATCAAATGAAAGTCAAACACATTCAAACAAAGCTAATTGAATCAAATGAAAGTCAAACACATTCAAACAGAGCTAATTGAATCAAATGAAAGTGAAACACATTCAAAAAGAGTTTTTTGAATCAAAATGAAGGTCAAATGCAATCTGCAAAGCTAATCAAATCAAATGAAAGTCGAACACATTCAAACAAAGCTAATTGAATCAAATGTTAGTCAAATACATTCAAACAAAGCTTTTTTGAATCAAATGAAAGTCAAATGCATTCAACAAAGGTCATTGAACCAAATGAAAGTCAAAAACATCTAAAACAATCCAATTAAATCAAATGAAAGTCAAACACATTCAGACAAAGCTATTTGAATCAAATGAAAGTCAAATGCATTCTATAAATCTAATTGAATCAAATTAAAGTCAAAAATATCCAAAAAAAACCTAATTAAATCAAAAGAAAGTCAATCACATTCAGACAAAGCTATTTGAATCAAATGAAAGTCAAATGCATTCTACAAAGCTAATTAAATCCAATGAAAGTCAAAAACATTCGAACAAAGCCAATTGAATCAAATGAAAGTCAAACACATTCAAACAAACCTAATTGAATCAAATGAAAGTCAAAATCATTCAAACAGAGCTAATTAAATAAAATGAAAGTCAAACACATTCAAAAAGAGCTTTTTGAATCAAATGAAGGTCAAACGCAATCTACAAAGCTAATTGAATCAAATCAAAGTCAAACACATTGAAACAAAGCTAATTGGATAAAACTTAAGTCAAACACATTCAAATAGAGCTTTTTGAATAAAATGAAAGTCAAATGCGTTCAACCAAGCTAATTGAATCAAACGAAAGTCAAAAACATCTAAAAAAATCTAATTAAATCAAATGAAAGTCAAACACATTCAGACAAAGCTATTTGTATCAACTGAAAGTCATATGCATTCTACAAATCTAATTGAATCAAATGAAAGTAAAAAACATCTAAAAAATTCAAATTAATCAATAAAAGGTCAAACACATTCAAACAAAACTATTTGAATCAAATGAAAGTCAAATGCATTCTATAAAGCTGATTGAATCAAATGAAAGTCAAACACATTCAAACAAAGCTAATTGAATCAAATGAAAGTAAAACACATTAAAACAAACCTAATTGAATCAAATGAAAGTCAACACATTCAAACAGAGCTAATTGAATCAAATGAAAGCCAAACACATTCAAAAAGAGTTTTTTGAATCAAATGAAGGTCAAATGCAATCTGCAAAGCTAATCAAATCAAATGAAAGTCAAACACATTCAAACAAAGCTAATTGAATCAAATGTAAGTTAAATACATTCAAACAAAGCTTTTTGAATCAAATGAAAGTCAAATGCATTCAACAAAGCTAATTGAATCAAATGAAAGTCAAAAACAACTAAAAAAATCTAATTAAATCAAGTGAAAGTCAAACACATTCAGACAAAGCTATTTGAATCAAATGAAAGTCAAATGCATTCTACAAATCTAATTGAATCAAATGAAAGTAAAAAACATTTGAACAAAGCCAATTGAATCAAATGAAAGTGAAACACATTCAAACAAACCTAATTGAATCAAATAAAAGTCAAACACATTCAAACAAAGCTAATTGAATCAAATGAAAGTAAAACACATTAAAACAAACCTAATTGAATCAAATGAAAGTCAAACACATTCAAACAGAGCTAATTGAATCAAATGAAAGTCAAACACATTCAAAAAGAGTTTTTTGAATCAAATGAAGGTCAAATGCAATCTGCAAAGCTAATCAAATCAAATGAAAGTCAAACACATTCAAACAAAGTTAATTGAATCAAATGTAAGTCAAATACATTCAAACAAAGCTTTTTGAATCAAATGAAAGTCAAATGCATTCAACAAAGGTCATTGAATCAAATGAAAGTCAAAAACATCTAAAAAAACCCAATTAAATCAAATGAAAGTCAAACACATTCAGACAAAGCTATTTGAATCAAATGAAAGTCAAATGCATTCTACAAATCTAATTGAATCAAATTAAAGTCAAAGACATTTAAACAGAGCTAATTGAATCGAATGAAAGTCAAATGCATTCTACAAATCTAATTGAATCAAATGGAAGTAAAAAACATTCGAACAAAGCCAAATAAATCCAATGAAAGTCAAACACATTCTAACAAAGCTTTTTGAATTAAATGAATGTCAAATGCATTCAACAAAGCTAATTGAATCAAATGAAAGTCAAAAACATGTAAAAAAAATCTAATTAAATCAAATGAAAGTCAAACACAATAAAAAAAAAAGCTAATTAAATCAAATGAAAGTCAAAAACATGTAAAAAAGTCTAATTAAATCAAATGAAACTCAAACATAATAAAAAAAGCTAATTAAATCAAATGAAAGTCAAACATATTCAAACAAAGCTATTTGAATTAAATGAAAGTCAAATGTAATCTACAAAGCTAATTGAATCAAATGAAAGTCAAAAACATTCCAACAAAGCCAATTGAATCAAATGAAAGTCAAACACATTCAAACAAACCTAATTGAATCAAATGAAAGTCAAATGCATTCTATAAAGCTAATTGAATCAAATGAAAGTCAAACACATTTTAACAAAGCTAATTGAATCAAATTATAGTAAAACACATTCAAACAAACCTAATAGAATCAAATGAAAGTCAAACACATTAAAACAGAGCTAATTGAATCAAATGAAAGTCAAACACATTCAAACACAGCTATTTGAATCAATTGAAAGTCAAATGCTTTCTACAAAGCTAATTGAATCAAATGAAAGTCAAAAACATTCCAAAAAAAGCCAATTAAATCAAATGAAAGTCAAACACATTCAAACAAACCTAATAGAATCAAATGAAAGTCAAACACATTCAAAACAAAGCTGATGAGATCAAATGTAAGTCAAACACATTCAAACAGAGCTTTTTGAATCAAATTAAAGTCAAATGCATTCAACAAAGCTAATTGAATCAAACAAAAGTCAAAAACATTTAAAAAAATCTAATTAAATCAAATGAAAGACAAACACATTCAGACAAAGCTATTTGAATCAAATGAAATTCAAATGCATTCTACAAATCTAATTGAATCAAATGAAAGTAAAAACATCTAAAAAATTCAAATTAAATCAATAAAAGGTCAAACACATTCAAACAAAACTATTTGAATCAAAAGAAAGTCAAAAGCATTCTATAAAGCCAATTGAATCAAATTAATGTCAAACACTTTCAAACAAAGCTAATTGAATCAAATGAAAGTAAAACACATTCAAACAAACCTAAATGAATCAAATAAAAGTCAAAGACATTCAAACAAAGCTAATTGAATCAAATGAAAGTCAAACACATTTAAACAAAGCTAATTGAATCAAATGTAAGTCAAACACATTCAAACAGAGCTTTTTGAATCAAATGAAAGTCAAATGCATTCAACAAAGCTAATTGAATCAAATGAAAGTCAAAAAAAATCTAAAAAAACCTAATTAAATCAAATGAAAGTCAAACACATTCAAACAAAGCTATTTGAATCAAATGAAAATCAATTGCATTCTACAAATCTATTTGAATCAAATGGAAGTAAAAAACAATCGAATAAAGCCAATTGAAACCAATGAAAGTCAAACACATTCAAACAAAGCTTTGAATCAAATGAAAGTCAAATGCATTCAAATAAGCTAATTGAATCAAATGAAAGTCAAAAACATCTAAAAAATCTAATTAAATCAAATGAAAGTAAAAAAAAATAAAAAAAAGCTAATTAAATCAAATGAAAGTCAAACACATTCAAACAAAGCTATTTGAATTAAATGAAAGTCAAATGCAATCTACAAAGGTAATTGAATTAAAAGAAATTTAAACACATTCAAACAAACCTAATAGAATCAAATGAAAGACGAACACATTCAAAATGAGCTAATTGAATCAAATAAAAGTCAAACTCATTCAAAAAGATCTTTTTGAATCAAATTAAGGTCAAATTTAATCTACAAAGCTAATTGAATCAATTGAAAGTTAAACACATTCAAACAAAGCTATTTGAATGAAATGTAAGTCAAGCACATTCAAACAGAGCTTTTTTGAATCAAATGAAAGTCAAATGCATTCAACAAAGCTAATTGAATCAAATTAAAGTAAAAAATATCCAAAAAAAACCTAATTAAATCAAATGAAAGTCAATCACATTCAGACAAAGCTATTTGAATCAAATGAAAGTCAAATGCATTCTACAAAGCTAATTAAATCAAATGAAAGTCAAAAATATTCGAACAAAAGCAATTGAATCAAATGAAAGTCAAACACATTCAAACAAACCTAATTGAATCAAATGAAAGTCAAAATCATTCAAACAGAGCTAATTAAATAAAATAAAAGTCAAACACATTCAAAAAGAGCTTTTTGAATCAAATGAAGGTCAAACGCAATCTACAAAGCTAATTGGATAAAACTTAAGTCAAACACATTCAAATAGAGCTTTTTGAATAAAATGAAAGTCAAATGCGTTCAACAAAGCTAATTGAATCAAACGAAAGTAAAAAAACATCTAAAAAATCTAATTAAATCAAATGAAAGTCAAACACATTCAGACAAAGCTATTTGTATCAACTGAAAGTCATATGCATTCTACAAATCTAATTGAATCAAATGAAAGTAAAAAACATCTAAAAAATTCAAATTAAATCAATAAAAGGTCAAACACATTCAAACAAAACTATTTGAAGCAAATGAAAGTCAAATGCATTCTATAAAGCTAATTGAATCAAATGAAGTCAAACACATTGAAACAAAGCTAATTGAATCAAATGAAAGTAAAACACATTAAAACAAACCTAATTGAATCAAATGAATGTCAAACACATTCAAACAGAGCTAATTGAATCAAATGAAAGTCAAACACATTCAAAAAGAGTTTTTTGAATCAAATGAAGGTCAAATGCAATCTGCAAAGCTAATCAAATCAAATGAAAGTTAAACACATTCAAACAAAGCTAATTGAATCAAATGTAAGTCAAATACATTCAAACAAAGCTTTTTAAATCAAATGAAAGTCAAATGCATTCAACAAAGCTCATTGAATCAAATGAATGTCAAAAACAACTAAAAAATCTAATTAAATCAAATGAAAGTCAAACTCATTCAAATAAACCTAATTGAATCAAATGAAAGTCAAACACATTCAAACAAACCTAATTGAATCAAATGAAAGTCAAACACATTCAAACAAAGCTAATTGAATCAAATGAAAGTAAAACACATTAAAACAAACCTAATTGAATCAAATGAAAGTCAAACACATTCAAACAGAGCTAATTGAATCAAAGGAAAGTCAAACACATTCAAAAAGAGTTTTTTTGAATCAAATGAAGGTCAAATGCAATCTGCAAAGCTAATCAAATCAAATGAAAGTCAAACACATTCAAACAAAGCTAATTGAATTAAATGTAAGTCAAATACATTCAAACAAAGCTTTTTGAATCAAATGAAAGTCAAATGCATTCAACAAAGCTAATTGAATCAAACGAAAGTCAAAAACATTAAAAAAAAATCTAATTAAATCAAATGAAAGACAAACACATTCAGACAAAGCTATTTGAATCAAATGAAATTCAAATGCATTCTACAAATCTAATTGAATCAAATGAAAGGAAAAACATCTAAAAAATTCAAATTAAATCAATAAAAGGTCAAACACATTCAAACAAAACTATTTGAATCAAACGAAAGTCAAAAGCATTCTATAAAGCCATTTGAATCAAATTAAAGTCAAACACTTTCAAACAAAGCTAATTGAATCAAAAGAAAGTAAAACACATTCAAACAAACCTAATTGAATCAAATGAAAGTCAAAGACATTCAAACAGAGCTAATTGAATCAAATGAAAGTCAAACACATTTAAACAAAGCTAATTGAATCAAATGTAAGTCAAACACATTCAAACAGAGCTTTTTGAATCAAATGAAAGTCAAATGCATTCAACAAAGCTAATTGAATCAAATAAAAGTAAAAAAAATCTTAAAAAACCTAATTAAATCAAATGAAAGTCAAACACATTCAAACAAAGCTATTTGAATCAAATGAAAGTCAAATGCATTCTACAAATCTATTTGAATCAAATGGAAGTAAAAAAACAATCGAATAAAGCCAATTGAAACCAATGAAAGTCAAACACATTCAAACAAAGCTTTGAATCAAATGAAAGTCAAATGCATTCAAAAAAGGTAATTGAATCAAATGAAAGTCAAAAACATCTAAAAAAATCTAATTAAATCAAATAAAAGTAAAAAAAAATAGAAAAAGCTAATTAAATCAAATGAAAGTCAAACACATTCAAACAAAGCTATTTGAATCAAATGAAATTTAAACACATTCAAACAAACCTAATAGTATCAAATGAAAGACGAACACATTCAAAATGAGCTAATTGAATCAAATAAAAGTCAAACCCATTCAAAAAGATCTTTTTGAATCAAATTAAGGTCAAATTTAATCTACAAAGCTAATTGAATCAATTGAAAATTAAACACATTCAAACAAAGCTATTTGAATGAAATGTAAGTCAAACACATTCAAACAGAGCTTTTTGAATCAAATGAAAGTCAAATGCATTCAACAAAGCTAATTGAATCAAAATAAAGTCAAAAATATCCAAAAAAAACCTAATTAAATTAAATGAAAGTCAATCACATTCAGACAAAGCTATTTGAATCAAATGAAAGTCAAATGCATTCTACAAAGCTAATTAAATCAAATGAAAGTCAAAAACATTCGAACAAAGCCAATTGAATCAAATGAAAGTCAAACACATTCAAACAAACCTAATTGAATCAAATGAAAGTCAAAATCATTCAAACAGAGCTAATTAAATAAAATGAAAGTCAAACACATACAAAAAGAGCTTTTTGAATCAAATGAAGGTCAAACGCAATCTACAAAGCTAATTGAATCAAATGAAAGTCAAACACATTGAAACAAAGCTAATTGGATAAAACTTAAGTCAAACACATTCAAACAGAGCTAATTGAATCAAATGAAAGTCAAACACATTCAAAAAGAGTTTTTTGAATCAAATGAAGGTCAAATGCAATCTGCAAAGCTAATCAAATCAAATGAAAGTTAAACACATTCAAACAAAGCTAATTGAATCAAATGTAAGTCAAATACATTCAAACAAAGCTTTTTAAATCAAATGAAAGTCAAATGCATTCAACAAAGCTCATTGAATCAAATGAATGTCAAAAACAACTAAAAAATCTAATTAAATCAAATGAAAGTCAAACACATTCAAATAAACCTAATTGAATCAAATGAAAGTCAAACACATTCAAACAAACCTAATTGAATCAAATGAAAGTCAAACACATTCAAACAAAGCTAATTGAATCAAATGAAAGTAAAACACATTAAAACAAACCTAATTGAATCAAATGAAAGTCAAACACATTCAAACAGAGCTAATTGAATCAAAGGAAAGTCAAACACATTCAAAAAGAGTTTTTTGAATCAAATGAAGGTCAAATGCAATCTGCAAAGCTAATCAAATCAAATGAAAGTCAAACACATTCAAACAAAGCTAATTGAATTAAATGTAAGTCAAATACATTCAAACAAAGCTTTTTGAATCAAATGAAAGTCAAATGCATTCAACAAAGCTAATTGAATCAAACGAAAGTCAAAAACATTAAAAAAAATCTAATTAAATCAAATGAAAGACAAACACATTCAGACAAAGCTATTTGAATCAAATGAAATTCAAATGCATTCTACAAATCTAATTGAATCAAATGAAAGGAAAAACATCTAAAAAATTCAAATTAAATCAATAAAAGGTCAAACACATTCAAACAAAACTATTTGAATCAAACGAAAGTCAAAAGCATTCTATAAAGCCAATTGAATCAAATTAAAGTCAAACACTTTCAAACAAAGCTAATTGAATCAAAAGAAAGTAAAACACATTCAAACAAACCTAATTGAATCAAATGAAAGTCAAAGACATTCAAACAGAGCTAATTGAATCAAATGAAAGTCAAACACATTTAAACAAAGCTAATTGAATCAAATGTAAGTCAAACACATTCAAACAGAGCTTTTTGAATCAAATGAAAGTCAAATGCATTCAACAAAGCTAATTGAATCAAATAAAAGTAAAAAAAATCTTAAAAAACCTAATTAAATCAAATGAAAGTCAAACACATTCAAACAAAGCTATTTGAATCAAATGAAAGTCAAATGCATTCTACAAATCTATTTGAATCAAATGGAAGTAAAAAACAATCGAATAAAGCCAATTGAAACCAATGAAAGTCAAACACATTCAAACAAAGCTTTGAATCAAATGAAAGTCAAATGCATTCAAAAAAGGTAATTGAATCAAATGAAAGTCAAAAACATCTAAAAAAATCTAATTAAATCAAATAAAAGTAAAAAAAAAATAGAAAAAGCTAATTAAATCAAATGAAAGTCAAACACATTCAAACAAAGCTATTTGAATCAAATGAAATTTAAACACATTCAAACAAACCTAATAGTATCAAATGAAAGACGAACACATTCAAAATGAGCTAATTGAATCAAATAAAAGTCAAACCCATTCAAAAAGATCTTTTTGAATCAAATTAAGGTCAAATTTAATCTACAAAGCTAATTGAATCAATTGAAATTTAAACACATTCAAACAAAGCTATTTGAATGAAATGTAAGTCAAACACATTCAAACAGAGCTTTTTGAATCAAATGAAAGTCAAATGCATTCAACAAAGCTAATTGAATCAAAATAAAGTAAAAAATATCCAAAAAAAACCTAATTAAATTAAATGAAAGTCAACCACATTCAGACAAAGCTATTTGACTCAAATGAAAGTCAAATGCATTCTACAAAGCTAATTAAATCAAATGAAAGTCAAAAACATTCGAACAAAGCCAATTGAATCAAATGAAAGTCAAACACATTCAAACAAACCTAATTGAATCAAATGAAAGTCAAAATCATTCAAACAGAGCTAATTAAATAAAATGAAAGTCAAACACATACAAAAAGAGCTTTTTGAATCAAATGAAGGTCAAACGCAATCTACAAAGCTAATTGAATCAAATGAAAGTTAAACACATTGAAACAAAGCTAATTGGATAAAACTTAAGTCAAACACATTCAAATAGAGCTTTTTGAATAAAATGAAAGTCAAATGTGTTCAACAAAGCTAATTGAATCAAACGAAAGTCAAAAACATCTAAAAAAATCTAATTAAAACAAATGAAAGTCTAACACATTCATACAAAGCTATTTGTATCAACTGAAAGTCATACGCATTCTACAAATCTAATTGAATTAAATGAAATTAAAAAACATCTAAAAAATTCAAATTAAATCAATAAAAGGTCAAACACATTCAAACAAAACTATTTGAATCAAATGAAAGTCAAATGCATTCTATAAAGCTAATTGAATCAAATGAAAGTCAAACACATTGAAACAAAGCTAATTGAATCAAATGAAAGTAAAACACATTAAAACAAACCTAATTGAATCAAATGAAAGTCAAACACATTCAAACAGAGCTAATTGAATCAAATGAAAGTGAAACACATTCAAAAAGAGTTTTTTGAATCAAATGAAGGTCAAATGCAATCTGCAAAGCTAATCAAATCAAATGAAAGTCTAACACATTCAAACAAAGCTAATTGAATCAAATGTAAGTCAAATACATTCAAACAAAGCTTTTTGAATCAAATGAAAGTCAAATGCATTCAACAAAGCTCATTGAATCAAATGAAAGTAAAAAACATCTAAAAAAATCCAATTAAATCAAATGAAAGTCAAACACATTCAGACAAAGCTATTTGAATCAAATGAAAGTCCAATGCATTCTACAAATCTAATTGAATCAAATGAAAGTAAAAAACATTTGAACAAAGCCAATTGAATCAAATGAAAGTCAAACACATTCAAAAAAACCTAATTGAATCAAATGAAAGTCAAACACATTCAAACAAAGCTAATTGAATCAAATGAAAGTAAAATACATTAAAACAAACCTAATTGAATCAAATGAAAGTCAAACACATTCAAACAGAGCTAATTGAATCAAATGAAAGTCAAACAAATTCAAAAAGAATTTTTTGAATCAAATGAAGGTCAAATGCAATCTGCAAAGCTAATCAAATCAAATGAAAGTCAAACACATTCAAACAAAGCTAATTGAATCAAATGTAAGTCAAATACATTCAAACAAAGCTTTTTGAATCAAATGAAAGTCAAATGCATTCAACAAAGGTCATTGAATCAAATGAAAGTCAAAAACATCTAAAAAAATCCAATTAAATCAAATGAAAGTAAAACACATTCAGACAAAGCTATTTGAATCAAATGAAAGTCAAATGCATTCTACAAATCTAATTGAATCAAATGAAAGTAAAAAACATTTGAACAAAGCCAATTGAATCAAATGAAAGTCAAACACATTCAAACAGTGTTAATTGAATAAAATGAAAGTCAAACACATTAAAGTATTTGAATCAAGTGAAATTCAAAAGCATTCTATAAATCTAATTGAATTAAATGAAAGTCAAACACATTCAAACAAAGCTAATTGAATCAAATGAAAGTAAAACACATTCAAACAAACCTAATTGAATCAAATGAAAGTCAAAGATATTCAAACGGAGCTAATTGAATCAAATGAAATTCAAACACATTCAAACAAAGGTAATTGAATCAAATGTAAGTCAAACACATCCAAACAGAGCTTTTTGAATCAAATGAAAGTCAAATGCATTTAACAAAGCTAATTGAATGAAATGAAAGTCAAAAACACCTAAAAAACCTAATTAAATCAAATGAAAGTCAAACACATTTAGACAAAGCTATTTGAATCGAATGAAAGTCAAATGCATTCTACAAATCTAATTGAATCAAATGGAAGTAAAAAACATTCGAACAAAGCCAAATAAATCCAATGAAAGTCAAACACATTCTAACAAAGCTTTTTGAATCAAATGAAAGTCAAATGCATTCAACAAAGCTAATTGAATCAAATGAAAGTCAAAAACATGTAAAAAAAATCTAATTAAATCAAATGAAAGTCAAACACAATAAAAAAAAGCTAATTAAATCAAATGAAAGTCAAAAACATGTAAAAAAATCTAATTAAATCAAATGAAACTCAAACACAATAAAAAAAAGCTAATTAAATTAAATGAAAGTCAAACATATTCAAACAAAACTATTTGAATTAAATGAAAGTCAAATGCAATCTACAAAGCTAATTGAATCAAATGAAAGTCAAAAACATTCCAACAAAGCCAATTGAATCAAATGAAAGTCAAACACATTCAAACAAACCTAATTGAATCAAATGAAAGTCAAATGCATTCTATAAAGCTAATTGAATCAAATTATAGTAAAACACATTCAAACAAACCTAATAGAATCAAATGAAAGTCAAACACATTCAAACAGAGCTAATTGAATCAAATGAAAGTCAAACACATTCAAACACAGCTATTTGAATCAATTGAAAGTCAAATGCTTTCTACAAAGCTAATTGAATCAAATGAAAGTCAAAAACATTCCAAAAAAGCCAATTGAATCAAATGAAAGTCAAACACATTCAAACAAACCTAATTGAATCAAATGAAAGTCAAACACATTCAAACAAAGCTAATTGAATCAAATGAAAGTCAAACACATTCAAAAAAAGCTAATTAGATCAAATGTAAGTCAAACACATTCAAACAGAGCTTTTTGAATCAATTTAAGGTCAAATGCATTCAACAAAGCTAATTGAATCGAACAAAAGTCAAAAACATTTAAAAAAAATCTAATTAAATCAAATGAAAGACAAACACATTCAGACAAAGCTATTTGAATCAAATGAAATTCAAATGCATTCTACAAATCTAATTGAATCAAATGAAAGGAAAAACTTCTAAAAAATTCAAATTAAATCAATAAAAGGTCAAACACATTCAAACAAAACTATTTGAGTCAAACGAAAGTCAAAAGCATTCTATAAAGCCAATTGAATCAAATTAAAGTCAAACACTTTCAAACAAAGCTAATTGAATCAAATGAAAGTAAAACACATTCAAGCAAACCTAATTGAATCAAATGAAAGTCAAAGACATTCAAACAAAGCTAATTGAATCAAATGAAAGTCAAACACATTTAAACAAAGCTAATTGAATCAAATGTAAGTCAAACACATTCAAACAGAGCTTTTTGAATCAAATGAAAGTCAAATGCATTCAACAAAGCTAATTGAATCAAATGAAAGTCAAAAAAACCTAACAAAACCTAATTAAATCAAATGAAAGTCAAACACATTCAAACAAAGCTATTTGAATCAAATGAAAGTCAAATGCATTCTACAAATCTATTTGAATCAAATGGAAGTAAAAAACAATCGAATAAAGCTAATTGAAACCAATGAAAGTCAAACACATTCAAACAAAGCTTTGAATCAAATGAAATTCAAATGCATTCAAAAAAGCTAATTGAATCAAATGAAAGTCAAAAACATCTAAAAAAATCTAATTAAATCAAATAAAAGTCAAAAAAAAAAAAAAAGCTAATTAAATCAAATGAAAGTCAAACACATTCAAACAAAGCTATTTGAATTAAATGAAAGTCAAATGCAATCTACAAAGCTAATTGAATCAAATAAAATTTAAACACATTCAAACAAACCTAATAGAATCAAATGAAAGACGAACACATTCAAAATGAGCTAATTGAATCAAATAAAAGTCAAACCCATTCAAAAATATCTTTTTGAATCAAATTAAGGTCAAATTTAATCTACAAAGCTAATTGAATCAATTGAAAGTTAAACACATTCAAACAAAGCTATTTGAATGAAATGTAAGTCAAACACATTCAAACAGAGCTTTTTGAATCAAATGAAAGTCAAATGCATTCAACAAAGCTAATTGAATCAAATTAAAGTAAAAAATATCCAAAAAAACCTAATTAAATCAAATGAAAGTCAATCACATTCAGACAAAGCTATTTGAATCAAATGAAAGTCAAATGCATTCTACAAAGCTAATTAAATCAAATGAAAGTCAAAAACATTCGAACAAAGCCAATTGAATCAAATGAAAGTCAAACACAATCAAACAAACCTAATTGAATCAAATGAAAGTCAAAATCATTCAAACAGAGCTAATTAAATAAAATGAAAGTCAAACACATTCAAAAAGAGCTTTTTGAATCAAATGAAGGTCAAACGCAATCTACAAAGCTAATTGAATCAAATGAAAGTCAAACACATTGAAACAAAGCTAATTGGATAAAACTTAAGTCAAACACATTCAAATAGAGCTTTTTGAATAAAATGAAAGTCAAATGTGTTCAACAAAGCTAATTGATTCAAACGAAAGTCAAAAACATCTAAAAAAATCTAATTAAAACAAATGAAAGTCAAACACATTCAGACAAAGCTATTTGTATCAACTGAAAGTCATATGCATTCTACAAATCTAATTGAATTAAATGAAATTAAAAAACATCTAAAAAATTCAAATTAAATCAATAAAAGGTCAAACACATTCAAACAAAACTATTTGAATCAAATGAAAGTCAAATGCATTCTATAAAGCTAATTGAATCAAATGAAAGTCAAACACATTTAAACAAAGCTAATTGAATCAAATGAAAGTAAAACACATTAAAACAAACCTAATTGAATCAAATGAAAGTCAAACACATTCAAACAGAGCTAATTGAATCAAATGAAAGTGAAACACATTCAAAAAGAGTTTTTTGAATCAAATGAAGGTCAAATGCAATCTGCAAAGCTAACCAAATCAAATGAAAGTCAAACACATTCAAACAAAGCTAATTGAATCAAATGTAAGTCAAATACATTCAAACAAAGCTTTTTGAATCAAATGAAAGTCAAAAACATTCAACAAAGCTCATTGAATCAAATGAAAGTCAAAAACAACTAAAAAAATCTAATTAAATCAAATGAAAGTCAAACACATTCAGACAAAGCTATTTGAATCAAATGAAAGTCCTATGCATTCTACAAATCTAATTGAATCAAATGAAAGTAAAAAACATTTGAACAAAGCCAATTGAATAAAATGAAAGTCAAACACATTCAAACAAACCTAATTGAATCAAATGAAAGTCAAACACATTCAAACAAAGCTAATTGAATCAAATGAAAGTAAAACACATTAAAACAAACCTAATTGAATCAAATGAAAGTCAAACACATTCAAACAGAGCTAATTGAATCAAATGAAAGTCAAACACATTCAAAAAGAGTTTTTTGAATCAAATGAAGGTCAAATGCAATCTGCAAAGCTAATCAAATCAAATGAAAGTCAAACACATTCAAACAAAGCTAATTGAATCAAATGAAAGTCAAATGCATTCAACAAAGGTCATTGAATAAAATGAAAGTCAAAAACATCTAAAAAAATCCAATTAAATCAAATGAAAGTCAAATGCATTCAACAAAGGTCATTGAATAAAATGAAAGTCAAAAACATCTAAAAAAATCCAATTAAATCAAATGAAAGTCAAACACATTCAGACAAAGCTATTTGAATCAAATGAAAGTCAAATGCATTCTACAAATCTAATTGAATCAAATGAAAGTAAAAAACATTTGAACAAAGCCAATTGAATCAAATGAAAGTCAAACACATTCAAACAAACCTAATTGAATCAAATGAAAGTCAAACACATTCAAACAAAGCTAATTGAATCAAATGAAAGTAAAACACATTAAAAAAAACCTAATTGAATCAAATGAAAGTCAAACACATTCAAACAGAGCTAATTGAATCAAATGAAAGTCAAACACATTCAAAAAGAGTTTTTTGAATCAAATGAAGGTCAAATGCAATCTTTAAAGCTAACCAAATCAAATGAAAGTCAAACACATTCAAACAAAGCTAATTGAATCAAATGTAAGTCAAATACATTCAAACAAAGCTTTTTGAATCAAATGAAAGTCAAATGCATTCAACAAAGCTCATTGAATCAAATGAAAGTCAAAAACAACTAAAAAAATCTAATTAAATCAAATGAAAGTCAAACACATTCAGACAAAGCTATTTGAATCAAATGAAAGTCCAATGCATTCTACAAATCTAATTGAATCAAATGAAAGTAAAAAACATTTGAACAAAGCCAATTGAATAAAATGAAAGTCAAACACATTCAAACAAACCTAATTGAATCAAATGAAAGTCAAACACATTCAAACAAAGCTAATTGAATCAAATGAAAGTAAAACACATTAAAACAAACCTAATTGAATCAAATGAAAGTCAAACACATTCAAACAGAGCTAATTGAATCAAATGAAAGTCAAACACATTCAAAAAGAGTTTTTTGAATCAAATGAAGGTCAAATGCAATCTGCAAAGCTAATCAAATCAAATGAAAGTCAAACACATTCAAACAAAGCTAATTGAATCAAATGTAAGTCAAATACATTCAAACAAAGCTTTTTGAATCAAATGAAAGTAAAATGCATTCAACAAAGGTCATTGAATAAAATGAAAGTCAAAAACATCAAAAAAAATCCAATTAAATCAAATGAAAGTCAAACACATTCAGACAAAGCTATTTGAATCAAATGAAAGTCAAATGCATTCTACAAATCTAATTGAATCAAATGAAAGTAAAAAACATTTGAACAAAGCCAATTGAATCAAATGAAAGTCAAACACATTTAAACAAACCTATATGAATCAATTGAAAGTCAAACACATTCAAACAGTGTTAATTGAATAAAATGAAATTCAAACACATTAAACTATTTGAATCAAGTGAAAGTCAAAAGCATTCTATAAATCTAATTGAATTAAATGAAAGTCAAACAAAGCTAATTGAATCAAATGAAAGTAAAACACATTCAAACAAACCTAATTGAATCAAATGAAAGTCAAAGACATTCAAACAGAGCTAATTGAATCAAATGAAAGTCAAAGACATTTAAACAAAGCTAATTGAATCAAATGTAAGTCAAACACATTCAAACAGAGCTTTTTGAATCAAATGAAAGTCAAATGCATTCAACAAAGCTAATTGAATCAAATGAAAGTCAAAAAAATCTAAAAAAAACCTAATTAAATCAAATGAAAGTCAAACACATTCAAACAAAGCTATTTGAATCAAATGAAAGTCAATTGCATTCTACAAATCTATTTGAATCAAATGGAAGTAAAAAACAATCGAATAAAGCCAATTGAAACCAATGAAAGTCAAACACATTCAAACAAAGCTTTGAATCAAATGAAAGTCAAATGCATTCAAATAAGCTAATTGAATCAAATGAAAGTCAAAAACATCTAAAAAATCTAATTAAATCAAATGAAAGTAAAAAAAAATAAAAAAAAGCTAATTAAATCAAATGAAAGTCAAACACATTCAAACAAAGCTATTTGAATTAAATGAAAGTCAAATGCAATCTACAAAGGTAATTGAATTAAAAGAAATTTAAACACATTCAAACAAACCTAATAGAATCAAATGAAAGACGAACACATTCAAAATGAGCTAATTGAATCAAATAAAAGTCAAACTCATTCAAAAAGATCTTTTTGAATCAAATTAAGGTCAAATTTAATCTACAAAGCTAATTGAACCAATTGAAAGTTAAACACATTCAAACAAATCTATT
Source organism: Chenopodium quinoa (assembly GCF_001683475.1). Classification (NCBI taxonomy): domain Eukaryota; kingdom Viridiplantae; phylum Streptophyta; class Magnoliopsida; order Caryophyllales; family Amaranthaceae; genus Chenopodium; species Chenopodium quinoa. The sequence goes on from NW_018743130.1 coordinate 19,479, forward strand.
TGAATGAAATGTAAGTCAAGCACATTCAAACAGAGCTTTTTGAATCAAATGAAAGTTAAATGCATTCAACAAAGCTAATTGAATCAAATGAAAGTCAATCACATTCAGACAAAGCTATTTGAATCAAATGAAAGTCAAATGCATTCTACAAAGCTAATTAAATCAAATGAAAGTCAAAAATATTCGAACAAAAGCAATTGAATCAAATGAAAGTCAAACACATTCAAACAAACCTAATTGAATCAAATGAAAGTCAAAATCATTCAAACAGAGCTAATTAAATAAAATAAAAGTCAAACACATTCAAAAAGAGCTTTTTGAATCAAATGAAGGTCAAACGCAATCTACAAAGCTAATTGAATCAAATGAAAGTCAAACACATTGAAACAAAGCTAATTGGATAAAACTTAAGTCAAACACATTCAAATAGAGCTTTTTGAATAAAATGAAAGTCAAATGCGTTCAACAAAGCTAATTGAATCAAACGAAAGTCAAAAACATCTTAAAAATCTAATTAAATCAAATGAAAGTCAAACACATTCAGACAAAGCTATTTGTATCAACTGAAAGTCATATGCATTCTACAAATCTAATTGAATCAAATGAAAGTAAAAAACATCTAAAAAATTCAAATTAAATCAATAAAAGGTCAAACACATTCAAACAAAACTATTTGAATCAAATGAAAGTCAAATGCATTCTATAAAGCTAATTGAATCAAATGAAAGTCAAACACATTGAAACAAAGCTAATTGAATCAAATGAAAGTAAAACACATTAAAACAAACCTAATTGAATCAAATGAATGTCAAACACATTCAAACAGAGCTAATTGAATCAAATGAAAGTCAAACACATTCAAAAAGAGTTTTTTGAATCAAATGAAGGTCAAATGCAATCTGCAAAGCTAATCAAATCAAATGAAAGTTAAACACATTCAAACAAAGCTAATTGAATCAAATGTAAGTCAAATACATTCAAACAAAGCTTTTTAAATCAAATGAAAGTCAAATGCATTCAACAAAGCTCATTGAATCAAATGAATGTCAAAAACAACTAAAAAATCTAATTAAATCAAATGAAAGTCAAACACATTCAAACAAACCTAATTGAATCAAATGAAAGTCAAACACATTCAAACAAACCTAATTGAATCAAATGAAAGTCAAACACATTCAAACAAACCTAATTGAATCAAATGAAAGTCAAACACATTCAAACAAAGCTAATTGAATCAAATGAAAGTAAAACACATTAAAACAAACCTAATTGAATCAAATGAAAGTCAAACACATTCAAACAGAGCTAATTAAATCAAAGGAAAGTCAAACACATTCAAAAAGAGTTTTTTGAATCAAATGAAGGTCAAATGCAATCTGCAAAGCTAATCAAATCAAATGAAAGTCAAACACATTCAAACAAAGCTAATTGAATCAAATGTAAGTCAAATACATTCAAACAAAGCTTTTTGAATCAAATGAAAGTCAAATGCATTCAACAAAGCTAATTGTATCAAACGAAAGTCAAAAACATTAAAAAAAATCTAATTAAATCAAATGAAAGACAAACACATTCAGACAAAGCTATTTGAATCAAATGAAATTCAAATGCATTCTACAAATCTAATTGAATCAAATGAAAGGAAAAACATCTAAAAAATTCAAATTAAATCAATAAAAGGTCAAACACATTCAAACAAAACTATTTGAATCAAACGAAAGTCAAAAGCATTCTATAAAGCAAATTGAATCAAATTAAAGTCAAACACTTTCAAACAAAGCTAATTGAATCAAAAGAAAGTAAAACACATTCAAACAAACCTAATTGAATCAAATGAAAGTCAAAGACATTCAAACAGAGCTAATTGAATCAAATGAAAGTCAAACACATTTAAACAAAGCTAATTGAATCAAATGTAAGTCAAACACATTCAAACAGAGCTTTTTGAATCAAATGAAAGTCAAATGCATTCAACAAAGCTAATTGAATCAAATGAAAGTCAAAAAAATCTTAAAAAACCTAATTAAATCAAATGAAAGTCAAACACATTCAAACAAAGCTATTTGAATCAAATGAAAGTCAAATGCATTCTACAAATCTATTTGAATCAAATGGAAGTAAAAAAACAATCGAATAAAGCCAATTGAAACCAATGAAAGTCAAACACATTCAAACAAAACTTTGAATCAAATGAAAGTCAAATGCATTCAAAAAAGCTAATTGAATCAAATGAAAGTCAAAAACATCTAAAAAAATCTAATTAAATCAAGTAAAAGTAAAAAAAAAAATAAAAAAAGCTAATTAAATCAAATGAAAGTCAAACACATTCAAACAAAGCTATTTGAATTAAATGAAAGTCAAATGCAATCTACAAAGCTAATTGAATCAAATGAAATTTAAACACATTCAAACAAACCTAATAGTATCAAATGAAAGACGAACACATTCAAAATGAGCTAATTGAATCAAATAAAAGTCAAACCCATTCAAAAAGATCTTTTTGAATCAAATTAAGGTCAAATTTAATCTACAAAGCTAATTGAATCAATTGAAAATTAAACACATTCAAACAAAGCTATTTGAATGAAATGTAAGTCAAACACATTCAAACAGAGCTTTTTGAATCAAATGAAAGTCAAATGCATTCAACAAAGCTAATTGAATCAAATTAAAGTCAAAAATATCCAAAAAAAACCTTATTAAATCAAATGAAAGTCAATCACATTCAGACAAAGCTATTTGAATCAAATGAAAGTCAAATGCATTCTACAAAGCTAATTAAATCAAATGAAAGTCAAAAACATTCGAACAAAGCCAATTGAATCAAATGAAAGTCAAACACATTCAAACAAACCTAATTATATCAAATGAAAGTCAAAATCATTCAAACAGAGCTAATTAAATAAAATGAAAGTCAAACACATACAAAAAGAGCTTTTTGAATCAAATGAAGGTCAAACGCAATCTACAAAGCTAATTGAATCAAATGAAAGTCAAACACATTGAAACAAAGCTAATTGGATAAAACTTAAGTCAAACACATTCAAATAGAGCTTTTTGAATAAAATGAAAGTCAAATGTGTTCAACAAAGCTAATTGAATCAAACGAAAGTCAAAAACATCTAAAAAAATCTAATTAAAACAAATGAAAGTCTAACACATTCATACAAAGCTATTTGTATCAACTGAAAGTCATACGCATTCTACAAATCTAATTGAATTAAATGAAATTAAAAAACATCTAAAAAATTCAAATTAAATCAATAAAAGGTCAAACACATTCAAACAAAACTATTTGAATCAACTGAAAGTCAAATGCATTCTATAAAGCTAATTGAATCAAATGAAAGTCAAACACATTCAAACAAAGCTAATTGAATGAAATGAAAGTAAAACACATTAAAACAAACCTAATTGAATCAAATGAAAGTCAAACACATTCAAACAGAGCTAATTGAATCAAATGAAAGTGAAACACATTCAAAAAGAGTTTTTTGAATCAAATGAAGGTCAAATGCAATCTGCAAAGCTAATCAAATCAAATGAAAGTCTAACACATTCAAACAAAGCTAATTGAATCAAATGTAAGTCAAATACATTCAAACAAAGCTTTTTGAATCAAATGAAAGTCAAATGCATTCAACAAAGCTCATTGAATCAAATGAAAGTAAAAAACAACTAAAAAAATCTAATTAAATCAAATGAAAGTCAAACACATTCAGACAAAGCTATTTGAATCAAATGAAAGTCCAATGCATTCTACAAATCTAATTGAATCAAATGAAAGTAAAAAACATTTGAACAAAGCCAATTGAATCAAATGAAAGTCAAACACATTCAAACAAACCTAATTGAATCAAATGAAAGTCAAACACATTCAAACAAAGCTAATTGAATCAAATGAAAGTAAAACACATTAAAACAAACCTAATTGAATCAAATGAAAGTCAAACACATTCAAACAGAGCTAATTGAATCAAATGAAAGTCAAACAAATTCAAAAAGAATTTTTTGAATCAAATGAAGGTCAAATGCAATCTGCAAAGCTAATCAAATCAAATGAAAGTCAAACACATTCAAACAAAGCTAATTGAATCAAATGTAAGTCAAATACATTCAAACAAAGCTTTTTGAATCAAATGAAAGTCAAATGCATTCAACAAAGGTCATTGAATCAAATGAAAGTCAAAAACATCTAAAAAAATCCAATTAAATCAAATGAAAGTAAAACACATTCAGACAAAGCTATTTGAATCAAATGAAAGTCAAATGCATTCTACAAATCTAATTGAATCAAATGAAAGTAAAAAACATTTGAACAAAGCCAATTGAATCAAATGAAAGTCAAACACATTCAAACAGTGTTAATTGAATAAAATGAAAGTCAAACACATTAAACTATTTGAATCAAGTGAAATTCAAAAGCATTCTATAAATCTAATTGAATTAAATGAAAGTCAAACACATTCAAACAAAGCTAATTGAATCAAATGAAAGTAAAACACATTCAAACAAACCTAATTGAATCAAATGAAAGTCAAAGATATTCAAACAGAGCTAATTGAATCAAATGAAATTCAAACACATTCAAACAAAGGTAATTGAATCAAATGTAAGTCAAACACATCCAAACAGAGCTTATTGAATCAAATGAAAGTCAAATGCATTTAACAAAGCTAATTGAATGAAATGAAAGTCAAAAACACCTAAAAAACCTAATTAAATCAAATGAAAGTCAAACACATTTAGACAAAGCTATTTGAATCGAATGAAAGTCAAATGCATTCTACAAATCTAATTGAATCAAATGGAAGTAAAAAACATTCGAACAAAGCCAAATAAATCCAATGAAAGTCAAACACATTCCAACAAAGCTTTTTGAATCAAATGAAAGTCAAATGCATTCAACAAAGCTAATTGAATCAAATGAAAGTCAAAAACATGTAAAAAAAATCTAATTAAATCAAATGAAAGTCAAACACAATAAAAAAAAAGCTAATTAAATCAAATGAAAGTCAAAAACATGTAAAAAAATCTAATTAAATCAAATGAAACTCAAACACAATAAAAAAAAGCTAATTAAATTAAATGAAAGTCAAACATATTCAAACAAAGCTATTTGAATTAAATGAAAGTCAAATGCAATCTACAAAGCTAATTGAATCAAATGAAAGTCAAAAACATTCCAACAAAGCCAATTGAATCAAATGAAAGTCAAACACATTCAAACAAACCTAATTGAATCAAATGAAAGTCAAATGCATTCTATAAAGCTAATTGAATCAAATTATAGTAAAACACATTCAAACAAACCTAATAGACTCAAATGAAAGTCAAACACATTCAAACAGAGCTAATTGAATCAAATGAAAGTCAAACACATTCAAACACAGCTATTTGAATCAATTGAAAGTCAAATGCTTTCTACAAAGCTAATTGAATCAAATGAAAGTCAAAAACATTCCAAAAAACCCAATTGAATCAAATGAAAGTCAAACACATTCAAACAAACCTAATTGAATCAAATGAAAGTCAAACACATTCAAACAAAGCTAATTGAATCAAATGAAAGTCAAACACATTCAAAAAAAGCTGATTAGATCAAATGTAAGTCAAACACATTCAAACAGAGCTTTTTGAATCAATTTAAGGTCAAATGCATTCAACAAAGCTAATTAAATCAAATGAAAGACAAACACATTCAGACAAAGCTATTTGAATCAAATGAAATTCAAATGCATTCTACAAATCTAATTGAATCAAATGAAAGGAAAAACTTCTAAAAAATTCAAATTAAATCAATAAAAGGTCAAACACATTCAAACAAAACTATTTGAATCAAACGAAAGTCAAAAGCATTCTATAAAGCCAATTGAATCAAATTAAAGTCAAACACTTTCAAACAAAGCTAATTGAATCAAATGAAAGTAAAACACATTCAAAAAAACCTAATTGAATCAAATGAAAGTCAAAGACATTCAAACAGAGCTAATTGAATCAAATGAAAGTCAAACACATTTAAACAAAGCTAATTGAATCAAATGTAAGTCAAACACATTCAAACAGAGCTTTTTGAATCAAATGAAGGTCAAATGCATTCAACAAAGCTAATTGAATCAAATGAAAGTCAAAAAAACCTAAAAAAACCTAATTAAATCAAATGAAAGTCAATTACATTCAAACAAAGCTATTTGAATCAAATGAAAGTCAAATGCATTCTACAAATCTATTTGAATCAAATGGAAGTAAAAAACAATCGAATAAAGCCAATTGAAACCAATGAAAGTCAAACACATTCAAACAAAGCTTTGAATCAAATGAAAGTCAAATGCATTCAAAAAAGCTAATTGAATCAAATGAAAGTCAAAAACATCTAAAAAAATCTAATTAAATCAAATGAAAGTCAAAAAAATAAAAAAAGCTAATTAAATCAAATGAAAGTCAAACACATTCAAACAAAGCTATTTGAATTAAATGAAAGTCAAATGCAATCTACAAAGCTAATTGAATCAAATAAAATTTAAACACATTCAAACAAACCTAATAGAATCAAATGAAAGACGAACACATTCAAAATGAGCTAATTGAATCAAATAAAAGTCAAACCCATTCAAAAATATCTATTTGAATCAAATAAAGGTCAAATTTAATCTACAAAGCTAATTGAATCAATTGAAAGTTAAACACATTCAAACAAAGCTATTTGAATGAAATGTAAGTCAAACACATTCAAACAGATCTAATTGAACAAATGAAAGTCAAACACATTCAAAAAGAGTTTTTTGAATCAAATGAAGGTCAAATGCAATCTGCAAAGCTAACCAAATCAAATGAAAGTCAAACACATTCAAACAAAGCTAATTGAATCAAATGTAAGTCAAATACATTCAAACAAAGCTTTTTGAATCAAATGAAAGTAAAAAACATTCAACAAAGCTCATTGAATCAAATGAAAGTCAAAAACAACTAAAAAAATCTAATTAAATCAAATGAAAGTCAAACACATTCAGACAAAGCTATTTGAATCAAATGAAAGTCCTATGCATTCTACAAATCTAATTGAATCAAATGAAAGTAAAACACATTTGAACAAAGCCAATTGAATCAAATGAAAGTCAAACACATTCAAACAAACCTAATTGAATCAAATGAAAGTCAAACACATTCAAACAAAGCTAATTGAATCAAATGAAATTAAAACACATTAAAACAAACCTAATTGAATCAAATGAAAGTCAAACACATTCAAACAGAGCTAATTGAAACAAATGAAAGTCAAACACATTCAAAAAGAGTTTTTTTGAATCAAATGAAGGTCAAATGCAATCTGCAAAGCTAATCAAATCAAATGAAAGTCAAACACATTCAAACAAAGCTAATTGAATCAAATGTAAGTCAAATACATTCAAACAAAGCTTTTTGAATCAAATGAAAGTCAAATGCATTCAACAAAGGTCATTGAATAAAATGAAAGTAAAAAACATCTAAAAAAATCCAATTAAATCAAATGAAAGTCAAACACATTCAGACAAAGCTATTTGAATCAAATGAAAGTCAAATGCATTCTACAAATCTAATTGAATCAAATGAAAGTAAAAAACATTTGAACAAAGCCAATTGAATAAAATGAAAGTCAAACACATTCAAACAAACCTAATTGAATCAAATGAAAGTCAAACACATTCAAACAGAGCTAATTGAATCAAATGAAAGTAAAACACATTAAAACAAACCTAATTGAATCAAATGAAAGTCAAACACATTCAAACAGAGCTAATTGAACCAAATGAAAGTCAAACACATTCAAAAAGAGTTTTTTGAATCAAATAAATGTCAAATGCAATCTTCAAAGCTAACCAAATCAAATGAAAGTCAAACACATTCAAACAAAGCTAATTGAATCAAATGTAAGTCAAATACATTCAAACAAAGCTTTTTGAATCAAAAGAAAGTCAAATGCGTTCAACAAAGCTCATTGAATCAAATGAAAGTCAAAAACAACTAAAAAAATCTAATTAAATCAAATGAAAGTCAAACACATTCAGACAAAGCTATTTGAATCAAATGAAAGTCCAATGCATTCTACAAATCTAATTGAATCAAATGAAAGTAAAAAACATTTGAACAAAGCCAATTGAATCAAATGAAAGTCAAACACATTCAAACAAACCTAATTGAATCAAATGAAAGTCAAACACATTCAAACAAAGCTAATTGAATCAAATGAAAGTAAAACACATTAAAACAAACCTAATTGAATCAAATGAAAGTTAAACACATTCAAACAGAGCTAATTGAATCAAATGAAAGTCAAACACATTCAAAAAGAGTTTTTTGAATCAAATGAAGGTCAAATGCAATCTGCAAAGCTAATCAAATCAAATGAAAGTCAAACACATTCAAACAAAGCTAATTGAATCAAATGTAAGTCAAATACATTCAAACAAAGCTTTTTGAATCAAATGAAAGTAAAATGCATTCAACAAAGGTCATTGAATAAAATGAAAGTCAAAAACATCTAAAAAAATCCAATTAAATCAAATGAAAGTCAAACACATTCAGACAAAGCTATTTGAATCAAATGAAAGTCAAATGCATTCTACAAATCTAATTGAATCAAATGAAAGTAAAAAACATTTGAACAAAGCCAATTGAATCAAATGAAAGTCAAACACATTCAAACAAACCTATATGAATCAATTGAAAGTCAAAACACATTTAAACAGTGTTAATTGAATAAAATGAAAGTCAAACACATTAAACTATTTGAATCAAGTGAAAATCAAAAGCATTCTATAAATCTAATTGAATTAAAAGAAAGTCAAACACATTCAAACAAAGCTAATTGAATCAAATGAAAGTAAAACACATTCAAACAAACCTAATTGAATCAAATGAAAGTCAAAGATATTCAAACAGAGCTAATTGAATCAAATGAAAGTCAAACACATTCAAACAAAGGTAATTGAATCAAATGTAAGTCAAACACATCCAAACAGAGCTATTTGAATCAAATAAAAGTCAAATGCATTTAACAAAGCTAATTGAATGAAATGAAAGTAAAACACATCTAAAAAACCTAATTAAATCAAATGAAAGTCAAACACATTCAGACAAAGCTATTTGAATCGAATGAAAGTCAAATGCATTCTACAAATCTAATTGAATCAAATGGAAGTAAAAAACATTCGAACAAAGCCAAATAAATCCAACGAAAGTCAAACACATTCTAACAAAGCTTTTTGAATCAAATGAAAGTCAAATGCATTCAACAAAGCTAATTAAATCAAATGAAAGTCAAAAACATGTAAAAAAAATCTAATTAAATCAAATGAAAGTCAAACACAATAAAAAAAAGCTAATTAAATCAAATGAAAGTCAAAAACATGTAAAAAAATCTAATTAAATCAAATGAAACTCAAACACAATAAAAAAAAGCTAATTAAATCAAATGAAAGTCAAACATATTCAAACAAAGCTATTTGAATTAAATGAAAGTCAAATGCAATCTAAACAAAAGCTAATTGAATCAAATGAAAGTTAAACGCATTCAAACAAACCTAATAGAATCAAATGAAAGACGAACACATTCAAACAGAGCTAATTGAATCAAATGAAAGTCAAATGCACTCTATAAAGCTAATTGAATCAAATGAAAGTCAAACACATTTAAACAAAGCTAATTGAATCAAATTATAGTAAAACACATTCAAACAAACCTAATAGAATCAAATAAAAGTCAAACACATTCAAACAGAGCTAATTGAATCAAATGAAAGTCAAACACATTCAAACACAGCTATTTGAATCAATTGAAAGTCAAATGCTTTCTACAAAGCTAATTGAATCAAATGAAAGTCAAAAACATTCCAAAAAAGCCAATTGAATCAAATGAAAGTCAAACACATTCAAACAAACCTAATTGAATCAAATGAAAGTCAAACACATTCAAACAAAGCAAATTGAATCAAATAAAAGTCAAACACATTCCAACAAAGCTGATTGGATCAAATGTAAGTCAAACACATTCAAACAGAGCTTTTTTGAATCAAATTAAAGTCAAATGCATTCAACAAAGCTAATTAAATCAATCAAAAGTCAAAAACATTAAAAAAAATCTAATTAAATCAAATGAAAGACAAACACATTCAGACAAAGCTATTTGAATCAAATGAAATTCAAATGCATTCTACAAATCTAATTGAATCAAATGAAAGGAAAAACATCTAAAAAATTCAAATTAAAAGGTCAAACACGTTCAAACAAAACTATTTGAATCAAATGAAAGTCAAAAGCATTCTATAAAGCCAATTGAATCAAATTAAAGTCAAACACTTTTAAACAAAGCTAATTGAATCAAATGAAAGTAAAACACATTCAAACAAACCTAATTGAATCAAATGAAAGTCAAAGACATTCAAACAGAGCTAATTGAATCAAATGAAAGTCAAACACATTTAAACAAAGCTAATTGAATCAAATGTAAGTCAAACACATTCAAACAGAGCTTTTTTGAATCAAATGAAAATCAAATGCATTCAACAAAGCTAATTGAATCAAATGAAAGTCAAAAAAATCTAAAAAAACCTAATTAAATCAAATGAAAGTCAGACACTTTCAAACAAAGCTATTTGAATCAAATGAAAGTCAAATGCATTCTACAAATCTATTTTAATCAAATGGAAGTAAAAAACAATCGAATAAAGCCAATTGAAACCAATGAAAGTCAAACACATTCAAACAAAGCTTTGAATCAAATGAAAGTCAAATGCATTCGAAAAAGCTAATTGAATCAAATGAAAGTCAAAAACATCTAAAAAAATAAATTTAAATCAAATGAAAGTAAAAAAAAATAAAAAAAAGCTAAATAAATCAAATGAAAGTCAAACACATTCAAACAAAGCTATTTGAATTAAATGAAAGTCAAATGCAATCTACAAAGCTAATTGAATCAAATGAAATTTAAACACATTCAAACAAACCTAATAGAATCAAATGAAAGACGAACACATTCAAAATGAACTAATTGAATCAAATAAAAGTCCAACCCATTCAAAAAGATCTTTTTGAATCAAATTAAGGTCAAATTTAATCTACAAAGCTAATTGAATCAATTGAAAGTTAAACACATTCAAACAAAGCTATTTGAATGAAATGTAAGTCAAACACATTCAAACAGAGCTTTTTGAATCAAATGAAAGTCAAATGCATTCAACAAAGCTCATTGAATCAAATGAAAGTCAAAAACATTCGAACAAAGCCAATTGAATCAAATGAAAGTCAAACACATTCAAACAAACCTAATTGAATCAAATGAAAGTCAAAAATCATTCAAACAGAGCTAATTAAATAAAATGAAAGTCAAACACATTTAAAAAGAGCTTTTTGAATCAAATGAAGGTCAAACACAATCTACAAAGCTAATTGAATCAAATGAAAGTCAAACACATTGAAACAAAGCTAATTGGATAAAACTTAAGTCAAACACATTCAAATAGAGCTTTTTGAATAAAATGAAAGTCAAATGCGTTCAACAAAGCTAATTGAATCAAACGAAAGTAAAAAACATCTAAAAAAATCTAATTAAAACAAATGAAAGTCAAACACATTCAGACAAAGCTATTTGTATAACCTGAAAGTCATATGCATTCTACAAATCTAATTGAATCAAATGAAAGTAAAAAACATCTAAAAAATTCAAATTAAATCAATAAAAGATCAAACGTATTCAAACAAAACTATTTGAATCAAATGAAAGTCAAATGCATTCTATAAAGCTAATTGAATCAAATGAAAGTCAAACACATTCAAACAAAGCTAATTGAATCAAATGAAAGCAAAACACATTAAAACAAACCTAATTGAATCAAATGAAAGTCAAACACATTCAAACAGAGCTAATTGAATCAAATGAAAGTCAAACACATTCAAAAAGAGTTTTTTGAATCAAATGAAGGTCAAATGCAATCTGCAAAGCTAATCAATCAAATCAAAATGAAAGTCAAACACATTCAAACAAGCTAATTGAATCAAATGTAAGTCAAATACATTCAAACAAAGCTTTTTGAATCAAATGAAAGTCAAATGCATTCAACAAAGCTCATTGAATCAAATGAAAGTCAAAAACAACTAAAAAAATCTAATTAAATCAAATGAAAGTCAAACACATTCAGACAAAGCTATTTGAATCAAATGAAAGTCAAATGCGTTCTACAAATCTAATTGAATCAAATGAAATTAAAAAAACATTTGAACAAAGCCAATTGAGTCAAATGAAAGTCAAACACATTCAAACAAACCTAATTGAATCAAATGAAAGTCAAACACATTCAAACAAAGCTAATTGAATCAAATGAAAGTAAAACACATTAAAACAAACCTATTTGAATTAAATGAAAGTCAAATGCAATCTACAAAGCTAATTGAATCAAATGAAATTTAAACACATTCAAACAAACCTAATAGAATCAAATGAAAGACGAACACATTCAAAATGAACTAATTGAATCAAATAAAAGTCCAACCCATTCAAAAAGATCTTTTTGAATCAAATTAAGGTCAAATTTAATCTACAAAGCTAATTGAATCAATTGAAAGTTAAACACATTCAAACAAAGCTATTTGAATGAAATGTAAGTCAAACACATTCAAACAGAGCTTTTTGAATCAAATGAAAGTCAAATGCATTCAACAAAGCTAATTGAATCAAATTAAAGTCAAAAATATCCAAAAAAACCCTAATTAAATCAAATGAAAGTCAATCACATTCAGACAAAGCTATTTGAATCAAATGAAAGTCAAATGCATTCTACAAAGCTAATTAAATCAAATGAAAGTCAAAAACATTCGAACAAAGCCAATTGAATCAAATGAAAGTCAAACACATTCAAACAAACCTAATTGAATCAAATGAAAGTCAAAATCATTCAAACAGAGCTAATTAAATAAAATGAAAGTCAAACACATTTAAAAAGAGCTTTTTGAATCAAATGAAGGTCAAACACAATCTACAAAGCTAATTGAATCAAATGAAAGTCAAACAACATTGAAACAAAGCTAATTGGATAAAACTTAAGTCAAACACATTCAAATAGAGCTTTTTTGAATAAAATGAAAGTCAAATGCTTTCAACAAAGCTAATTGAATCAAACGAAAGTAAAAAACATCTAAAAAAATCTAATTAAAACAAATGAAAGTCAAACACATTCAGACAAAGCTATTTGTATAACCTGAAAGTCATATGCATTCTACAAATCTAATTGAATCAAATGAAAGTAAAAAACATCTAAAAAATTCAAATTAAATCAATAAAAGATCAAACGTATTCAAACAAAACTATTTGAATCAAATGAAAGTCAAATGCATTCTATAAAGCTAATTGAATCAAATGAAAGTCAAACACATTCAAACAAAGCTAATTGAATCAAATGAAAGCAAAACACATTAAAACAAACCTAATTGAATCAAATGAAAGTCAAACACATTCAAACAGAGCTAATTGAATCAAATGAAAGTCAAACACATTCAAAAAGAGTTTTTTGAATCAAATGAAGGTCAAATGCAATCTGCAAAGCTAATCAATCAAATCAAATGAAAGTCAAACACATTCAAACAAGCTAATTGAATCAAATGTAAGTCAAATACATTCAAACAAAGCTTTTTGAATCAAATGAAAGTCAAATGCATTCAACAAAGCTCATTGAATCAAATGAAAGTCAAAAACAACTAAAAAAATCTAATTAAATCAAATGAAAGTCAAACACATTCAGACAAAGCTATTTGAATCAAATGAAAGTCAAATGCGTTCTACAAATCTAATTGAATCAAATGAAATTAAAAAACATTTGAACAAAGCAATTGAGTCAAATGAAAGTCAAAACACAATATCAAACAAACCTAATTGAATCAAATGAAAGTCAAACACATTCAAACAAAGCTAATTGAATCAAATGAAAAAAACACATTAAAACAAACCTAATTGAATCAAATGAAAGTCAAACACATTCAAACAGAGCTAATTGAACCAAATGAAAGTCAAACACATTCAAAAAGAGTTTTTTGAATCAAATGAATGTCAAATGCAATCTTCAAAGCTAACCAAATCAAATGAAAGTCAAACACATTCAAACAAAGCTAATTGAATCAAATGTAAGTCAAATACATTCAAACAAAGCTTTTTGAATCAAATGAAAGTCAAATGCATTCAACAAAGCTCATTGAATCAAATGAAAGTCAAAAACAACTAAAAAAATCTAATTAAATCAAATGAAAGTCAAACACATTCAGACAAAGCTATTTGAATCAAATGAAAGTCCAATGCATTCTACAAATCTAATTGAATCAAATGAAAGTAAAAAACATTTGAACAAAGCCAATTGAATCAAATGAAAGTCAAACACATTCAAACAAACCTAATTGAATCAAATGAAAGTCAAACACATTCAAACAAAGCTAATTGAATCAAATGAAAGTAAAACACATTAAAACAAACCTAATTGAATCAAATGAAAGTTAAACACATTCAAACAGAGCTAATTGAATCAAATGAAAGTCAAACACATTCAAAAAGAGTTTTTTTGAATCAAATGAAGGTCTAATGCAATCTGCAAAGCTAATCAAATCAAATGAAAGTCAAACACATTCAAACAAAGCTAATTGAATCAAATGTAAGTCAAATACATTCAAACAAAGCTTTTTGAATCAAATGAAAGTAAAATGCATTCAACAAAGGTCATTGAATAAAATGAAAGTCAAAAACATCTAAAAAAATCCAATTAAATCAAATGAAAGTCAAAACACATTCAGACAAAGCTATTTGAATCAAATGAAAGTCAAATGCATTCTACAAATCTAATTGAATCAAATGAAAGTAAAAAACATTTGAACAAAGCCAATTGAATCAAATGAAAGTCAAACACATTCAAACAAACCTATATGAATCAATTGAAAGTCAAACACATTTAAACAGTGTTAATTGAATAAAATGAAAGTCAAACACATTAAACTATTTGAATCAAGTGAAAATCAAAAGCATTCTATAAATCTAATTGAATTAAATGAAAGTCAAACACATTCAAACAAAGCTAATTGAATCAAATGAAAGTAAAACACATTCAAACAAACCTAATTGAATCAAATGAAAGTCAAAGATATTCAAACAGAGCTAATTGAATCAAATGAAAGTCAAACACATTCAAACAAAGGTAATTGAATCAAATGTAAGTCAAACACATCCAAACAGAACTTTTTGAATCAAATAAAAGTCAAATGCATTTAACAAAGCTAATTGAATGAAATGAAAGTAAAAAACATCTAAAAAACCTAATTAAATCAAATGAAAGTCAAACACATTCAGATAAAGCTATTTGAATCGAATGAAAGTCAAATGCATTCTACAAATCTAATTGAATCAAATGGAAGTAAAAAACATTCGAACAAAAGCCAAATAAATCCAATGAAAGTCAAACACATTCTAACAAAGCTTTTTGAATCAAATGAAAGTCAAATGCATTCAACAAAGCTAATTAAATCAAATGAAAGTCAAAAACATGTAAAAAAAATCTAATTAAATCAAATGAAAGTCAAACACAATAAAAAAAAGCTAATTAAATCAAATGAAAGTCAAAAAACATGTAAAAAAATCTAATTAAATCAAATGAAACTCAAACACAATAAAAAAAAGCTAATTAAATCAAATGAAAGTCAAACATATTCAAACAAAGCTATTTGAATTAAATGAAAGTCAAATGCAATCTACAAAGCTAATTGAATCAAATGAAAGTTAAACGCATTCAAACAAACCTAATAGAATCAAATGAAAGACGAACACATTCAAACAGAGCTAATTGAATCAAATGAAAGTCAAATGCACTCTATAAAGCTAATTGAATCAAATGAAAGTCAAACACATTTAAACAAAGCTAATTGAATCAAATTATAGTAAAACACATTCAAACAAACCTAATAGAATCAAATAAAAGTCAAACACATTCAAACAGAGCTAATTGAATCAAATGAAAGTCAAACACATTCAAACACAACTATTTGAATCAATTGAAAGTCAAATGCTTTCTACAAAGCTAATTGAATCAAATGAAAGTCAAAAACATTCCAAAAAAAGCCAATTGAATCAAATGAAAATCAAACACATTCAAACAAACCTAATTGAATCAAACGAAAGTCAAACACATTCAAACAAAGCTAATTGAATCAAATGAAAGTCAAACACATTCAAACAAAGCTGATTGGATCAAATGTAAGTCAAACACATTCAAACAGAGCTTTTTGAATCAAATTAAAGTCAAATGCATTCAACAAAGCTAATTAAATCAATCAAAAGTCAAAAACATTTAAAAAAAATCTAATTAAATCAAATGAAAGACAAACACATTCAGACAAAGCTATTTGAATCAAATGAAATTCAAATGCATTCTACAAATCTAATTGAATCAAATGAAAGGAAAAACATCTAAAAAATTCAAATTAAAAGGTCAAACACATTCAAACAAAACTATTTGAATCAAATGAAAGTCAAAAGCATTCTATAAAGCCAATTGAATCAAATTAAAGTCAAACACTTTAAAACAAAGCTAATTGAATCAAATGAAAGTAAAACACATTCAAACAAACCTAATTGAATCAAATGAAAGTCAAAGACATTCAAACAGAGCTAATTGAATCAAATGAAAGTCAAACACATTTAAACAAAGCTAATTGAATCAAATGTAAGTCAAACACATTCAAACAGAGCTTTTTGAATCAAATGAAAGTCAAATGCATTCAACAAAGCTAATTGAATCAAATGAAAGTCAAAAAAATCTAAAAAAACCTAATTAAATCAAATGAAAGTCAGACACTTTCAAACAAAGCTATTTGAATCAAATGAAAGTCAAATGCATTCTACAAATCTATTTTAATCAAATGGAAGTAAAAAACAATCGAATAAAGCCAATTGAAAACCAATGAAAGTCAAACACATTCAAACAAAGCTTTGAATCAAATGAAAGTCAAATGCATTCGAAAAAGCTAATTGAATCAAATGAAAGTCAAAAACATCTAAAAAAATAAATTTAAATCAAATGAAAGTAAAAAAAAATAAAAAAAAAGCTAAATAAATCAAATGAAAGTCAAACACATTCAAACAAAGCTATTTGAATTAAATGAAAGTCAAATGCAATCTACAAAGCTAATTGAATCAAATGAAATTTAAACACATTCAAACAAACCTAATAGAATCAAATGAAAGACGAACACATTCAAAATGAACTAATTTAATCAAATAAAAGTCCAACCCATTCAAAAAGATCTTTTTGAATCAAATTAAGGTCAAATTTAATCTACAAAGCTAATTGAATCAATTGAAAGTTAAACACATTCAAACAAAGCTATTTGAATGAAATGTAAGTCAAACACATTCAAATAGAGCTTTTTGAATCAAATGAAAGTCAAATGCATTGAACAAAGCTAATTGAATCAAATGAAAGTCAATCACATTCAGACAAAGCTATTTGAATCAAATGAAAGTCAAATGCATTCTACAAAGCTAATTAAATCAAATGAAAGTCAAAATATTCGAACAAAGCCAATTGAATCAAATGAAAGTCAAACACATTCAAAAAACCTAATTGAATCAAATGAAAGTCAAAATCATTCAAACAGAGCTAATTAAATAAAATGAAAGTCAAACACATTTAAAAAGAGCTTTTTGAATCAAATGAAGGTCAAACACAATCTACAAAGCTAATTGAATCAAATGAAAGTCAAACACATTGAAACAAAGCTAATTGGATAAAACTTAAGTCAAACACATTCAAATAGAGCTTTTTGAATAAAATGAAAGTCAAATGCGTTCAACAAAGCTAATTGAATCAAACGAAAGTAAAAAACATCTAAAAAAATCTAATTAAATCAAATGAAAGTCAAACACATTCAGACAAAGCTATTTGTATAACCTGAAAGTCATATGCATTCTACAAATCTAATTGAATCAAATGAAAGTAAAAAACATCTAAAAAATTCAAATTAAATCAATAAAAGATCAAACACATTCAAACAAAACTATTTGAATCAAATGAAAGTCAAATGCATTCTATAAAGCTAATTGAATCAAATGAAAGTCAAACACATTCAAACAAAGCTAATTGAATCAAATGAAAGTAAAACACATTAAACAAACCTAATTGAATCAAATGAAAGTCAAACACATTCAAATAGAGCTAATTGAATCAAATGAAAGTCAAACACATTCAAAAAGAGTTTTTTGAATCAAATGAAGGTCAAATGCAATCCGCAAAGCTAATCAATCAAATCAAATGAAAGTCAAACACATTCAAACAAGCTAATTGAATCAAATGTAAGTCAAATACATTCAAACAAAGCTTTTTGAATCAAATAAACGTCAAATGCATTCAACAAAGCTCATTGAATCAAATGAAAGTAAAAAACAACTAAAAAAATCTAATTAAATCAAATGAAAGTCAAACAAATTCAGACAAAGCTATTTGAATCAAATGAAAGTCAAATGCGTTCTACAAATCTAATTGAATCAAATGAAATTAAAAAACATTTGAACAAAGCCAATTGAATCAAATGAAAGTCAAACACATTCAAACAAACCTAATTGAATCAAATGAAAGTCAAACACATTCAAACAAAGCTAATTGAATCAAATGAAAGTCAAAATCATTCAAACAGAGCTAATTAAATAAAATGAAAGTCAAACACATTTAAAAAGAGCTTTTTGAATCAAATGAAGGTCAAACACAATCTACAAAGCTAATTGAATCAAATGAAAGTCAAACACATTGAAACAAAGCTAATTGGATAAAACTTAAGTCAAACACATTCAAATAGAGCTTTTTGAATAAAATGAAAGTCAAATGCGTTCAACAAAGCTAATTGAATCAAAACGAAAGTAAAAAACATCTAAAAAAATCTAATTAAATCAAATGAAAGTCAAACACATTCAGACAAAGCTATTTGTATAACCTGAAAGTCATATGCATTCTACAAATCTAATTGAATCAAACGAAAGTAAAAAACATCTAAAAAATTCAAATTAAATCAATAAAAGATCAAACACATTCAAACAAAACTATTTGAATCAAATGAAAGTCAAATGCATTCTATAAAGCTAATTGAATCAAATGAAAGTCAAACACATTCAAACAAAGCTAATTGAATCAAATGAAAGTAAAACACATTAAAACAAACCTAATTGAATCAAATGAAAGTCAAACACATTCAAATAGAGCTAATTGAATCAAATGAAAGTCAAACACATTCAAAAAGAGTTTTTTGAATCAAATGAAGGTCAAATGCAATCCGCAAAGCTAATCAATCAAATCAAATGAAAGTCAAACACATTCAAACAAGCTAATTGAATCAAATGTAAGTCAAATACATTCAAACAAAGCTTTTTTGAATCAAATGAACGTCAAATGCATTCAACAAAGCTCATTGAATCAAATGAAAGTAAAAAACAACTAAAAAAATCTAATTAAATCAAATGAAAGTCAAACACATTCAGACAAAGCTATTTGAATCAAATGAAAGTCAAATGCGTTCTACAAATCTAATTGAATCAAATGAAATTAAAAAACATTTGAACAAAGCCAATTGAATCAAATGAAAGTCAAACACATTCAAACAAACCTAATTGAATCAAATGAAAGTCAAACACATTCAAACAAAGCTAATTGAATCAAATGAAAGTCAAAATCATTCAAACAGAGCTAATTAAATAAAATGAAAGTCAAACACATTTAAAAAGAGCTTTTTGAATCAAATGAAGGTCAAACACAATCTACAAAGCTAATTGAATCAAATGAAAGTCAAACACATTGAAACAAAGCTAATTGGATAAAACTTAAGTCAAACACATTCAAATAGAGCTTTTTGAATAAAATAAAAGTCAAATGCGTTCAACAAAGCTAATTGAATCAAACGAAAGTAAAAAACATCTAAAAAAATCTAATTAAATCAAATGAAAGTCAAAACACATTCAGACAAAGCTATTTGTATAACCTGAAAGTCATATGCATTCTACAAATCTAATTGAATCAAATGAAAGTAAAAAACATCTAAAAAATTCAAATTAAATCAATAAAAGATCAAACACATTCAAACAAAACTATTTGAATCAAATGAAAGTCAAATGCATTCTATAAAGCTAATTGAATCAAATGAAAGTCAAACACATTCAAACAAAGCTAATTGAATCAAATGAAAGTAAAACACATTAAAACAAACCTAATTGAATCAAATGAAAGTCAAACACATTCAAACAGAGCTAATTGAATCAAATGAAAGTCAAACATATTCAAACACAACTATTTGAATCAAATGAAAGTTAAACACTTTCAAACAAAGCTAATTGAATCAAATAAAAGTAAAACACATTCTATAGAGCTAATTGAATCAAATGAAAGTCAAACACATTCAAAAAGAGTTTTTTGAATCAAATGAAGGTCAAATGCAATCCGCAAAGCTAATCAATCAAATCAAATGAAAGTCAAACACATTCAAACAAGCTAATTGAATCAAATGTAAGTCAAATACATTCAAACAAAGCTTTTTGAATCAAATGAACGTCAAATGCATTCAACAAAGCTCATTGAATCAAATGAAAGTAAAAAACAACTAAAAAAATCTAATTAAATCAAATGAAAGTCAAACACATTCAGACAAAGCTATTTGAATCAAATGAAAGTCAAATGCGTTCTACAAATCTAATTGAATCAAATGAAATTAAAAAACATTTGAACAAAGCCAATTGAATCAAATGAAAGTCAAACACATTCAAACAAACCTAATTGAATCAAATGAAAGTCAAACACATTCAAACAAAGCTAATTGAATCAAATGAAAGTAAAACACATTAAAACAAACCTAATTGAATCAAATGAAAGTCAAACACATTCAAACAGAGCTAATTGAATCAAATGAAAGTCAAACACATTCAAAAAGAGTTTTTTGAATCAAATGAAGGTCAAATGCAATCTGGAAAGCTAATCAAATCAAATGAAAGTTAAACACATTCAAACAAAGCTAATTGAATTAAATGTAAGTCAAATACATTCAAACAAAGCTTTTTGAATCAAATGAAAGTCAAATGCCTTCAACAAAGCTCATTGAATCAAATGAAAGTCAAAAACATCTAAAAAATCTAATTAAATCAAATGAAAGTCAAACACATTTAGACAAAGCTATTTGAATCAAATGAAAGTCAAATGCATTCTACAAATCTAATTGAATCAAATGAAAGTAAAAAACATTTGAACAAAGCCAATTGAATCAAATGAAAGTCAAACACATTCAAACAAACCTAATTGAATCAAATGAAAGTCAAACACATTCAAACAAAGCTAATTGAATCAAATGAAAGTAAAACACATTAAAACAAACCTAATTGAATCAAATGAAAGTCAAACACATTCAAACAGAGCTAATTGAATAAAATGAAAGTCAAACACATTCAAAAAGAGTTTTTTGAGTCAAATGAAGGTCAAATGCAATCTGCAAAGCTAATTAAATCAAATGAAAGTCAAACACATTCAAACAAAGCTAATTGAATCAAATGTAAGTCAAATACATTCAAACAAAGCTTTTTGAATCAAATGAAAGTCAAATGCATTCAACAAAGGTCATTGAATCAAATGAAAGTCAAAAACATCTAAAAAAATCCAATTAAATCAAATGAAAGTGAAACACATTCAGACAAAGCTATTTGAATCAAATGAAAGTCAAATGCATTCTACAAATCTAATTGAATCAAATGAAAGTAAAAAACATTTGAACAAAGCCAATTGAATCAAATGAAAGTCAAACACATTCAAACAAACCTATCTGAATCAATTGAAAGTCAAACACATTCAAACAGTGTTAATTGAATAAAATGAAAGTCAAACACATTAAACTATTTGAATCAAGTGAAAGTCAAAAGCATTCTATAAATGTAATTGAATTAAATGAAAGTCAAACACATTCAAACAAAGCTAATTGAATCAAATGAAAGTAAAACACATTCAAACAAACCTAATTGAATCAAATGAAAGTCAAAGATATTCAAACAGAGCTAATTGAATCAAATGAAAGTCAAACACATTCAAACAAAGGTAATTGAATCAAATGTAAGTCAAACACATCCAAACAGAGCTTTTTGAATCAAATGAAAGTCAAATGCATTTAACAAAGCTAATTGAATGAAATGAAAGTCAAAACATCTAAAAAAACCTAATTAAATTAAATGAAAGTCAAACACATTCAGACAAAGCTATTTCAATCGAATAAAAGTCAAATGCATTCTACAAATCTAATTGAATCAAATGGAAGTAAAAAACATTCGAACAAAGCCAAATAAATCCAATGAAAGTCAAACACATTCTAACAAAGCTTTTTGAATCAAATGAAAGTCAAATGCATTCAACAAAGCTAATTAAATCAAATGAAAGTTAAAAACATGTAAAAAAAATCTAATTAAATCAAATGAAAGTCAAACACAATAAAAAAAAGCTAATTAAATCAAATGAAAGTCAAAAACATGTAAAAAAATCTAATTAAATCAAATAAAACTCAAACACAATAAAAAAAAGCTAATTAAATCAAATGAAAGTCAAACATATTCAAACAAAGCTATTTGAATTAAATGAAAGTCAAATGCAATCTACAAAGCTCATTGAATCAAATGAAAGTTAAACGCATTCAAACAAACCTAATAGAATCAAATGAAAGACGAACACATTCAAACAGAGCTAATTGAATCAAATGAAAGTCAAATACATTCTATAAAGCTAATAGAATCAAATGAAAGTCAAACACATTTAAACAAAGCTAATTGAATCAAATTATAGTAAAACACATTCTAACAAACCTAATAGAATCAAATGAAAGTCAAACACATTCAAACAGAGCTAATTGAATCAAATTGATGCGTGCATCAATGTGAACGATGAGCATGTTGAAGAATTATTCCAAGAAAGTCAAGAAAGCATGAATCTATACTTGGAAGCTTCTTCAATAGGTCAAACTTACTATCGGGGGCATCAAGACAAAGCCACGCTTTGTATGGTGGCGTTCTTGGGAGTTCTTGAAGCTTCTTGATAGTTCTTTAAGGTTTCTTTAAAAGCTTTCTTAGGTTTTTGCTTACAAGTTTTTACCTTTCACTTGAAAGGGTTTTTCTTGTTTTAAGCACTTAGGATTTCTAATTGCATTAGGAATTGTTTTAGTCTAGTAGGCGTCAATAATAGCTTGGAGTGCAAGCTTGAGTTAGGATAAAATAGGCAAGTTTTATCTTAAGAGTAGTTAGAGTTTAAGTAGGATTAAATAACTAAATCAAAGTTATCTAAACTTGATTAAGTTATGCAATCCGTGGGTTTTTGTTAGGGGATTAGAATTCTAATTCAAGTGGGATTAGGATAATTGATTGAGTTTATAAATATAGGGTTGTAATCTTCGAATAAGATACAAGTTTAATCATACATTCATAATAATATTTCTTATCGCTTTTGTTTAAGTTGGATTACTTAAATTCTTGATTGGTGGATTCCAATTTGCTGTTTTGTTTGTTTTAGTTAAAACAATCACCTAGGTTGATTAATTAGGTGGATTCTTGATTAATTAATCTAAGTTTCTTGCTTAATTCTTGGTGAATTTTCTGTATAGAATTAGGTTAGATTCATATCTTTGTGAGGCTTAGTTTTCGGACTAAAAATCACATCATCTTGGTATCAGAGCACAGTTTCGGTAGAATTTAAACTGGTGACGTTAGGCTTGGAATTTTTGGCGGAAATTTTGTGGCAAGATTCAGAAAACGTAGATCAACATTGTGTCAAAATTTCGTGTCAATTGGACGCGTAAACGAAGTCTGTGCAACCTCAAACTTTTGAGAGTGTTACACAAAGTTGCGATCTGGAGAACGGTTCTTATTTGCTTCAAGAATCAATCAAGATTCAATCTTTTAATCAAGATTTTGCATAAACTAAACCTGGTTTGTGTAGGAGCAATGAGTGACGAAGAAATCCCAGGGATTCCAAGGGGTTTGAACCTTGATCAAGCGCATAACTTGCGGAGGGATCGTCAAATAGAGCGATTGTCACAACAATTGCAAGAAGTATTGGCTAGGCTTGACGAACGTGACAAAACTTCATCTTCAAGGAAGAACAAATCAGTTGCAATTTCTAGTTCAAGTGAAGACGAATATGAAAGGAGAAAAGCAAGTAGATCACGCCATAAAGATTCATCTTCGAGTGATGAACCTAGAAGGCATAGACGGAAGAACAAGGCCAAAGATGATGACCGAAATATAAGGTTAGGTTTTCCGGAATTCAATGGTAGTATGCTAGACCCCGAAAAATATTTTGAGTGGGTTAGAAGAGCCGAAACACTCTTTGATTACAAGGAGTATGATGAACGAAAGAGGTGCAAACTTGCTGAATTAAAACTCACAGGTTATGCGAGTTTATGGTATGATAATCTCAAGAAAAAGAGACGCAAGGAGGGACGATCCAAGATCACTACTTGGACACAATTGCAGAAATATATGAAGCGTCAATTTGTGCCCCATGAGTACGTGCAAGAAGTGTATCTCAAGATGCAGACTTTTAAGCAAGGAAATCAATCCGTGGAGGCTTATTTGTGTGAGTTTGAGAAACTATGTTTATTGTGTGATTTAGAAGAAATTCTAGGGCACAAAATAGCACGTTTTATTGCAGGTTTGAACGAAAATGTTCAAGAGAAGATTGAATTGCACGAATACTATTCGTTTGAAGAAGTATGCAAGGCGGCCATTAAGGTTGAAAGACAATTCAAGGCCAAGAAGACCTCAAGTGTGAAACCGTTCACACGCACGTTCACAAAGGCTAGTGACAAGCCTACCTTTGATAGGACTTCTCCTAATCCGTATGCTAAAGATAACAAACCCAGAAACGAAGCTAGCAAGAAGGTGACCGAAGATAGAAAATGTTTCAAATGTGGGAGTGTTGGCCACATAGCAAGCAATTGCTACTCAAAACGTACTATGACGGCTCAAGAATGGGAAGAAGAGAAAGCTAGGTGCGAGGGAAATAGTGACATGGAGGTTGTGGTCGAGAAAGAACGTGATTTTGAAGAAGAGGAGGGTAGTGCCGAAGAGGTTGATGGTGAAACGCAAGGAAAGAGCTTGGTTCTAAGGAGAGCTCTTCACTCTAAAACCTATGCCCGTTGAAGAGAATCAAAGAGAGAAAATCTTTTTAACAAGGTGCAAGGTGGAAGATCGATTGTGTGACGTAATAATAGACTCGGGAAGTTGCACAAATGTGGTGTTCTACAACTTTGATCAACAAATTAGAGTGGCCTACAACCGATCACCCAAAACCTTACAAGCTACATTGGCTCAATGATGCTAGTGACGTGAAGGTAACGAAACGAGCCCTAATCACCTTTTCAATTGGCAAATATCATGATAAAGTTTTATGTGATGTATGCCCTATGGATGCTTGTCATATCTTATTGGGTAGACCATGGCAATATGATAGATTTGTCAAGTTTAATGGTAGGACAAATGTGTATATAATTCGAAAAGGAAAGGGGGAAAAATCATATGCATTGAAACCACTTGTTGATCATAGAATTAACCCTAGTTCAAAAGGTGCATATTTAATTGGGGAAAAGGAGTTGGAGAAAGAGATCAACAACAACAATATAGTATATATTATGGTGGCTAACAATGTGCAAGTGAATGAAAGTAAACAAGAAAAGAGGCCCGTGGAATTAGAAGTAGTATTGCAAGAGTATTGTGATGTTTTTCCTAGTGAATTACCACCGGATTACCACCAATTCGTGGTATTGAACATCAAATTGATCTTATTCCGGGAGCTCCACTACCTAACAAGGCAGCATATAGAAGTAATCCGGAAGAAACAAAGGAAATACAACGTCAAATAGAGGAATTGATGCAAAGAGGCTACGTGAAAGAGAGTATGAGCCCATGTGCCGTGCCTACATTGTTAGTTCCAAAAAAAGATGGGAGTTGGCGTATGTGCATTGATAGTAGGAGTGTGAACAACATAACCATCAAGTATAGATTTCCTATACCTAGACTTGATGATTTGTTAGACGAATTGCATGGTTCAAAGCTATTTTCCAAGATTGATCTTATGAGTGGCTATCATCAAATACGCATGAGGGAAGGAGATGAATGGAAGACGGCTTTCAAGACTAAAGTGGGGTTGTATGAGTGGTTGGTCATGCCTTTTGGTCTAACCAATGCGCCCAGTACATTTATGAGATTGATGAACGAGGTGTTGAAACCATTTCTTGGAAGGTTCATAGTTGTTTACTTGGATGACATATTAATTTATTCTGAAAATTTCAATGATCATCTAATGCATTTGAGAAGCGTTTTGGAGGTTCTTAGGGAGAAGAAGTTGTACGCAAAATTGGAAAAATGTTATTTTCTTGTTCCTAGCGTGACGTTTCTAGGGTATGTAGTATCCAAAGATGGTGTGTCCGTGGATCAATCCAAGGTTGAAGCTATCAAGACTTGGCCCGTACCTACCAATGTGAGTGAAGTTAGATCGTTTCATGGTCTAGCGTCGTTTTATAGAAGATTTGTGAAGAATTTTTCCACGATAGTTGCACCTATGACTGAATGCTTGAAGAAAGACAAGGGAAAATTCGAGTGGACCAAGGAAGCCCAACGTGCATTTGATTTGGTCAAAAGGAAGCTATGTGAAGCACCCGTACTTGCATTGCCGGATTTTTCACAACCATTTGAGGTAGAGACCGACGCTAGTGGTGTAGGGATTGGTGCCGTTTTGGTTCAAAAGAAGCGCCCTATTGCCTATTTTAGTGAGAAATTAAACGGTGCTAGATTGAACTATTCTACCTATGACAAGGAGTTCTATGCTATTGTGCGAGCATTGGACCATTGGAGTCACTATTTGCGCCCAAATCACTTTGTGTTGCATAGTGATCACGAAGCTTTGAAGTACATTCATGGTCAACAAAAAATTGAACCCTAGACATGCTAAATGGGTAGAGTTTCTACAAGCTTTCAATTTTTCTTCAAAGTATAAGGAGGGGAAAGCAAATGTAGTGGCCGATGCACTATCTAGAAGACACACGTTGCTTGGAGTGTTGAATTGTAAACTACTTGGTTTCGCGTTAATCAAGGAGTACTATAAGGGGACGTGGATTTCTCTACAATCCTAGAGGAGTGTTCCAAGGGGCCGTAGGTTCCTATGTTTACAAGACGGTTTTTCTTTTCAAGGGGAATCGTTTGTGCGTGCCTAAGTGTTCTATTAGAGAATTAATAGTAAGAGAAGTGCATGGAGGAGGATAGCGGGACATTTTGGCATAACGAAAACATTAACTATGCTGCAAGAGCATTTTTATTGGCCTAGAATGCTAGCGGATGTACAATCAATAGTTTCTAGGTGTGCAACATGTCAAAAAGCCAAGGCTACGTTTCATCAAGGCTTATATACGCCCTTGCCCGTGCCAGATTCACCTTGGGAAGACGTGTCTATGGATTTTGTAGTTGGTTTGCCAAGGACTCAAAGAGGAAAGGACTCAATCATGGTTGTAGTGGATCGATTTTCCAAGATGGCTCATTTCATACCTTGTCACAAAGTGGACGATGCTATGAAAGTGGCGGAATTGTATTTCAAGGAAGTGGTGAGACTACATGGGTTGCCGAACAGTATTGTGAGTGATCGTGATACAAAAGTTCATGAGTTT
The DNA here is from genome assembly GCF_001683475.1 of Chenopodium quinoa. Taxonomy (NCBI): domain Eukaryota; kingdom Viridiplantae; phylum Streptophyta; class Magnoliopsida; order Caryophyllales; family Amaranthaceae; genus Chenopodium; species Chenopodium quinoa. The sequence goes on from NW_018743130.1 coordinate 47,196, forward strand.
CTTTTGGACATCACTATGGAAGTTGGTGGGAACGAAGCTGTTATTTAGTACATCATATCACCCGCAAACGGACGGACAAACGGAGGTAACAAATCGAACTCTTGGTGTGCTTTTACGTGGACTAGTGAGCAAAACACAAAAAGATTGGGATATTAAGCTTGCTCATGCCGAGTTTGCTTACAATAGATCACCTACTTATGCCACAAAACACACACCATTCGAAGTTGTTTATGGTGTCATCCAAAAATGCCCATTGATTTAATTGAAATTCCAAAAGGGGAAGTGATTCATAAGGATGCCGAGACTAAAATCAAGTACATGATAAAGCTACACGCACAAGTTAGAGCTAGGATTGAACGTGTCAATGAACTCTACAAAGCACGAGCTAACAAGAACAAAAAGCCACAAAGTTTTGAAGTTGGCGACTTGGTGTGGCTACACTTGAGAAAAGAGAGATTTCCTAACAAACGAAAGAATAAATTGATGCCAAGAAGTGAGGGGCCGTTCAAGATTATTGAGAAGATCAATGAGAATGCATATAAGCTTGAATTGCCGGGAGAATATGGTGTAAGCGCAACATTTAATATTGGGGATTTGGTGAAGTATTTGCCAGATGGTGCTATTGAAGATTTGAGGGCAAATTCTTTTGAAGAAGGGGAGGATGATGCGTGCATCAATGTGAACGATGAGCATGTTGAAGAATTATTCCAAGAAAGTCAAGAAAGCATGAATCTATACTTGGAAGCTTCTTCAATAGGTCAAACTTACTATCGGGGGCATCAAGACAAAGCCACGCTTTGTATGGTGGCGTTCTTGGGAGTTCTTGAAGCTTCTTGATAGTTCTTTAAGGTTTCTTTAAAAGCTTTCTTAGGTTTTTGCTTACAAGTTTTTACCTTTCACTTGAAAGGGTTTTTCTTGTTTTAGCACTTAGGATTTCTAATTGCATTAGGAATTGTTTTAGTCTAGTAGGCGTCAATAATAGCTTGGAGTGCAAGCTTGAGTTAGGATAAAATAGGCAAGTTTTATCTTAAGAGTAGTTAGAGTTTAAGTAGGATTAAATAACTAAATCAAAGTTATCTAAACTTGATTAAGTTATGCAATCCGTGGGTTTTTGTTAGGGGATTAGAATTCTAATTCAAGTGGGATTAGGATAATTGATTGAGTTTATAAATATAGGGTTGTAATCTTCGAATAATATACAAGTTTAATCATACATTCATAATAATATTTATTGCTTTTGTTTAAGTTGGATTACTTAAATTCTTGATTGGTGGATTCCAATTTGCTGTTTTGTTTGTTTTAGTTAAAACAATCACCTAGGTTGATTAATTAGGTGGATTCTTGATTAATTAATCTAAGTTTCTTGCTTAATTCTTGGTGAATTTTCTGTATAGAATTAGGTTAGATTCATATCTTTGTGAGGCTTAGTTTTCGGACTAAAAATCACATCACACA
>NW_018743131.1:0-34792 GCF_001683475.1 Chenopodium quinoa
AATGTGTTTTGACTTTCATTTGATTCATTAGCTTTGTAGAATGCATTTTGATTAGGGGATTTTTATCCACCAATCACCGTCTGACAAGTGGACCAACCAGGTTCCGCCACGTGTCCTTCACGAAGGCCAATAGGAGCCTGCCACGTGTCAATCACAGATACGTCCTCTACGGACCAATCGAGGCACGCCACGTGTCCACCCATGCCAAATGGGAAAACCGGCCAACAAGGCCCAATCCTGTCTAGAGGCCCGGTCAGCCCTAGGTTTACCCTAAACCTAGAGAGTGGCACGCTTCTCAAGACTATAAATACTTAATTAATCCTCATTAATTAGGGAGAAATCAATTGAGGCAATTGATCAAGCAATTAATCTCACCTGAAACAGAGAAGAACAGAAACATTACGGAACACTAATAACCGGCTAATCTCGCTAACAAAGCAGATTACCAACATTAAACACTCTCACCTAGAGAGGTCTTATTACTTTAATTTCCGTATTAATTACTCCTTAATCAGGTACTAACTTGACCGTTGGAGGCGGAGCTCTCAGGAGTCTCCGTTATTTTGCAGGTACAGGCGTCCGGTTCCAGTCTCGGAATTGTAACTCTCCCGCAGGACATCAGAAAACCCCGAAACATTTGGCGCCGTCTGTGGGGAGAGTACTTCAGAGATGGCATCCAAGTCTGTACCGACTCCTGAAGAGAGGCGTCCCCTAAACGACCCTCAAGTTCAGTCGGACCATGACACCGAAAGTGAATTTGAAGTGGAAACTCATACAGCTCCAGACGGGACCCTAAGGGCCCGACGTACCCGTCATACCGAAAGGAGGGAACGGGAGCATCTTCAAACAGGAAAGCGAGCCAGCAGGCGCACCGCCTGCTCGGCAACAGCCGACTGATGGGTCTGCTCCCATCACAAGGAACGAACTCATGACCTTCATGAGGGACTTCAAGGGAGAGATTCAAGAGTTGATCAACAAAAAGCCGCCTGCTTCAGTCAAAGAGCAGTCGGCCAAAAAAACCTTCCACTTCACTGAAGAGGAAGCCAGTTCAAGGGCGAGAGGCGACTCCTCATCCTAAATCCAAGAAGCGGGAGCCACTTGCTCTTGATTTCACAAAATTCCGTTATCCTACGGGAAATAGGAAACCGGTTCGTCATATTCAGGCGGACGGGTCAAAGCAAACGTTCACAGAGATGCTCGGCTACTGCTAGAGCAGAAGAAGAGTGACCGATTGTCAGAGTCGGCTTCTACTTCAAATTTTCAAGACAGTTTGCGAAATGCCTCGATGAGGCATACTCAGTCGTACCATGAGAGTCAGTCAGGCGGCACCTCCCGTCAGTCCGGCTTTCATAGTGCCCAGGCGGTACCAAACTTACCATTTGTGCCGCAACAACAGTATTTTATGCAGCCACCTCCATTTGGTGGACCTGCAGCAAAAAACGTCCAACCTATGGACTGGCAGCTACGGTTGCTTAGACTTGGTGAACAGCCGTCGGCCTTCTCCAAGGAAATTACTGAAGCCGCTCAGCCGGCCAAAGTAAAAAAATGTACTAGTAGGCGCCTATGACGGCACTACTAACCCAGAAGACCATCTGATGGCATTCACCAACCTGATGTACCTTCAAGGGTTGGATGATCCCACTTGGTGCAAGTGTTTCCCAGCGACTCTCAAGGGAATCGCACAGCAATGGTTCGGCAACCTGCCGACTGGTTGTGTAAACAGCTTCAGGACGCTTGCTTACTTATTTGCCTCCAACTTCGCCATGAACATCCCTGCGAAGAAAAACGACCCTTGATTTGGGAACAATTCAGCAGGGCGAGAAGGAGGGGCTTCGTTCTTACATCAGGCGGTTCAACCTGATGAGAATACAGATTCAAGGGTTACCGGATGAGGTAGCTTATACTGACTTTTTTAGAGGTCTCAAAGACGGGTCTACCTTCAAATTTGATTTAGTTCGAAAAAGGGTGGCGACTCTTCAAGAGGCCTTGATTGAAGCAGAAGCCTATATACAGGCGACTGATCTGTGTACGATAAAACAGTCGGACGGGAAAAGGTTCGACAAAAGAGAAGGACGACAGAAACAGTCGTCTAACAAAGATGAGAAAAGAAAAGAGGTCTGGGCGGTTGATTCCTCTAAACAGCCGGCCCAGAAAAAGAAAAAAGAATTCAAACCATACTCCCCAAAGTATGTGTTTAACAAGGATAACCAGTTTATCCTAAAAGAAATAAAGGGACGGTTCTCAATTGAGAAGCCGGTCCCATGAAGGGTTCTGCAAACAACCGGAACCAAGACAAAATCTGTGCTTATCATGATGACGTTGGTCATCACACCAATGACTGCATCAGTCTCATGCGGTACCTAGACCGCTTGGCTGAGCAAGGTGATCTTGACACTTATGTCAAGAAATCTACGGGGAACACTTCCTCAAAAAAGCAGTCGGCCAAAAAGAATCAACAGGCCGACAGTTCCGATACAGATGATGCAGTCGTCTACACCATTGCAGGCGGCTTCTCAGGAGGCGGCCCCACTATTAGGGGCAACAAAGATAATATAAGGCGGTTAGATGTAAATTCCGTTCACCAAGAACGGCCGTCCAAATATACATTTCCTGAGATTGTCATCACTGAAGAGGATCTAGGAGGGGTAAGGGGGCCGCATGACGACCCTCTCGTTATTGAATGTAAAGTGGCCAACCAGAGAGTTGGCCGAATCCTCATAGATACCGGGAGCTCCTCAGATCTCATCAGCAGCAAATGTCTGTCAAAACTGAAATATCAGACGGACTGCATACATCCGGCCCTCCCACCTTTAATAGGGTTTGGAGGAGGAGTCGTCCACCCACTGGGACGAGTAGATTTACCCATTCGCCTGGGCGAAAAAGGGGAAGGACGACACATGGTAGTCCGGTTCCTAGTAGTAGAGGAACTCTCCGGCCTACAACATGATTCTGGGTCGACCAACCCTGAATAATTCCAAGGCTGTTATAATCCCGTCTCTTATGCTGCTTAAGTTTGAGAGGGATAATGGAACAGTCGGCTCCCTAAGGGGAGATCAGAGGATGGCCCGAGAGTGCTATCTCTCGGATGTCAAGCCCACTGTTATGGCCACTGGGTCAAGTGGAGAAAAAACAGACCTTGACAATGTCAAGGAGAGTGCGCCTGTTCAAGAAACAGGCGACAAAAAGAGAAAGGCGTCCCAGACAGAGTCCGCAAGAAAAGCAAGAAAATAGCAATCATTGGCAGAGGAGCGGCCGGATGAGTTCCGCCCTCAGCCGGCTGGTGAGCATGCGGACCTGATCTTAGACGACTCACGTCCTGACCGAACAGTCAAAGTTGGGACGACTGCTCTGAGAAACCTTGGTGACGACTTTCACAACCTATTGAAAGAATACAAGGACATCTTTGCATTTGAAGTCCATGAAATGCCAGGCATTAGTCCTGATCTGGCGGTACATAAACTCGCTGTGGATCCGAAAAAAGAAGCCGGTACGGCAAAAGAAGCGGAACCATGGCGAAGAAAGAAGTCAGGCGGCAGCCGCCGAAGTTAAAAAATTACTTGATGCAAGGTTCATTCGGCAATGTTACTTCCCAGACTGGGTTGCAAATGTGGTGCTTGTTAAAAAGCCGAATGGCACCTGGCAAATGTGTGTAGACTACACAGACTTAAACAAGGCGTGCCCCAAAGACAGTTACCCTCTGCCTAAAATTGATAACCTGGTCGACTCAACAGCGGGTCATGCCTTGATGAGTTTTATGGACGCCTATTCTGGTTTCCATCAAATTCCTTTATGGAAGAAAGATCAGGAGAAGACGGCCTTCGTCACTGATCAGGGGTTATACTGTTACACGGTCATGCCGTTTGGTCTTAAGAATGCCCCGGCTACCTTCCAACGAATGATAAACACAGTGTTCTTTGATCAGATTGGGAGAAACGTCGAGGCATATATTGATGATATGATTGTCAAGACTAAACTTTAGAAAGATCATCTGACGGACCTCCGAGAAACTTTCGCCACACTCAGGCGGACACCATGTCATGCTCAATCCCAAGAAATGTGTATTTGGAGTTGAGTCTGGGAAATTTCTCGGATTCCTTATCAATCAGAGAGGAATAGAGGCGAACCCTGAGAAGGTGCAGGCGGTCACTGACATGCAGTCGCCTCGTACCATCCGAGAGGTTCAGAAGTTAACAGGTTGTCTGGCGGCCTTGGGGAGATTCCTAAGCCAATCAGGCGACAAATGCCTATACTTTTTCCAGGCAATTAAGAAAAAAGGCAAGGTTTGAATGGGGGCCGGATGCTGAGGCCGCCTTCCAGAAATTAAAAGTTCACTTGCATTCCTTGCCGAGGCTGGTCAGCCCTTTGCCCAAAGAGGATCTCTACATGTACCTGGCCGTCTCTGATCATGCGTTAAAGCGCTGTGCTCCTTGCTGAAAGGGACGGCTGTCAGCTCCCGGTCTACTTTGTCAGTCACGTACTGAAAAATGCCGAGTTGAGGTATCCCCTAGTGGAGAAATTTGGTCTTGCACTCTTCATGGTTGTTAAAAAATTGAAGCCCTACTTTTTGGCACATGCAGTCGTCGTGTATACCGACCAACCAATCAAGCGGCCCCTTACCATCATGGAGTCGTCAGGACGAATGATCAAATGGGCCATAGAAATACAGAGCCTCGAAGTTACTTTCGAGCCTAGAAAAGCAGTGAAGGGGCAAGCCTTTGCTGACTTTATTGTAGAGATGACTCGTCCTCCTGACTCTCAAGTTCCAGACCAAGTCTGGAAGGTATATGTGGACGGAAGCTCTACTTCAAATGGTTGTGGAGCAGGCGTCGTATGTCAATCTCCAGAGGGCGACAGGTTCGAGTATGCTCTACGCTTCAGTTTTCAGGCTTCAAACAATGAGGCAGAATATGAAGCTTTACTAGCCGGGATCCGCATGTGCAAGGCGGCAGGGGCAAGAAAAATAGACGCCTGTTCTGATTCACAATTGATAGTGAGTCAGTACAAAGGCAAATACGAAGCAACCCATCCGGCCATGATCAAGTATTTACAGGCGGTCCGACAAGCAGTCGGCTCCCTTGAGGATTTCCATCTGATCCAAGTGCCGAGATTAGAAAACAACCAGGCAGATGCACTGTCAAAATTAGCATCATCCGCCTCCTCCGATACTCCTCGAACTGTTTTTTTGGGAAGTAATGGAGAAGAGAAGCATCGAGGAAAACCCTATTGGAATCCTTGACAGAAGCTCAACCTGGATGGATTCAATCAGGGCATATCTGACAAACGGTACACAGCCGGATGATCCTCAACAGGCGGCAGCACTGAAAAAACGAGCCTCCAGTTTTGAAATGATACAGGGAGAACTTCACAAGAGGGGGTACCTTCAACCCTTCTTAAAGTGTGTTACTCCTGAAAAGGGACGAGAGATACTAGATGATCTTCACTCTGGTTATTGTGCTTCTCATATAGGTGGTAGGATGCTTGCTCAAAGGGCAAGGCGGCAGGGCTACTTTTGGCCTACTTTGGAAGCAGATGCAATGGAGATGGTGAAAAAATGTGACAAGTGCCAAAGGTTTGGCAAATTAATTCACCGTCCGGCTACTGACCTCACTACCATTCACAGCCCACTACCGTTTGCTAAGTGGGGCATGGACATTCTGGGTCCATATACGCCTGCTACAGGCGGCAGAAGGTATATACTTGTTGCCGTTGACTACTTCAGTAAATGGGTAGAGGCGGAGGCTGTAAAGGGAATCAAGACGAAAGATGTAATTTCATTCATTTGGAAAAACGTCATCACTCGGTTCGGGGTTCCCATGTCTATGGTTTTTGATAATGGTCCCCAATTTGAGACGCCTGTTCTCAAAAGCTGGTTGGGAGACCAAGGAATTGCACACTACTTTGCATCTGTCGGCCGTCCACAAGCAAACGGCCAGGTAGAAGCCTTTAATAAAATCATCTCAGACGGTCTCAAGAAAAAGATTGAACGAGCAGGCGGCCTATGGGCGGATGAACTACCACATGTTCTCTGGGCCATTAGGACGACTGAAAAAGGGGCGACTGGAGAAACTCCATTCCTCCTAACTTATGGTGCGGAAGCTGTTCTTCCAATAGAACACTACGAGCCGACTCTTCGAGTAATGCTATATGACGAAGAGGCAAACTGGGAAGCCATGCGCCTGGCATTAGACTCACTTCCTGAAAAGAGGGGCAATGCTGTTTTGCGCCATGAGATCTATCGCCTGAGAATGACTAGATCATACAACAAAAAAGTACACAGGCGTCCACTCAAAGTAGGGGACTTTGTACTTAGAAAAATGGAAGCAGTTGGTATGGCTAATGAGTCTGGCAAACTAACTCCCAACTGGGAAGGTCCCTACCGAATCTATGAGGAAGTCAGGGACGGTACCTACCGTCTGGAAACACCAGACGGACAACCGTTGCCTCGAACTTGGAATGTGGATAACCTTAAAAAATATTTCTTCTGAATGATGTAAAGTAAAGAGCTACTTAATAAAGTTTGCACTTACTACTCAATTTTGTATTACGAGGGGCATGCCGTCTATACCTTTACAGTCGGCTACTCTCCATTGAGTTTTTCACTCTATCTTCAGAGGGGCATGCCGTCTGTACCTTTACAGTCGGCTACTCTCCATTGAGTATTTTACTCACAATACTTAGCTAAAAAGATTAGGGCCTGGCCGACCCTGTGTCTAACAGGCGGCTACCCTTCTTTTACTTAGCACCTACGTTCACCAAGAACTTACCAAGGCCACCGGCCGAATGATCAGACCAGGCGACAAGCCACCTGATCAAATCTACAAAACTAATACGACCACCGGCCGGCCCAACATCATAGCAGGCGTCCGACGGCATCCCTCCGGATGAAATTCGTCGCAGAGAGCAGCTCCCTTTTGGGTGGAACATTGTTCTATAAACTAATTACACGGCACCTATACAACTGTCCCCAAGGGCAACCACGTAGCCGTTTTTTGAGACAAGGATAACTCTATCACTAACCAAACCAGTGGTAGCAGTTGACATCTGAGTCAGATGACCGCCTGTATTACTTGGGATAAATGCAGGGGGTACCTATTGAGTTAATAGCCAACAAACATTTGCGAATCAAGGGTTCTAGCCGGCCTACGCCGCCTGGTACCTCTACTACTCAATCTAGACTGTGACGAAGACTAAGTAACTCCTATGTTAACTTAATAGTCACTCAAACTTAGTATGGAGCCTAAAAGGTATGAGTCGTCCGCCTGTTTTTAATAAACAGGGGCTCACAACCACTACTCTTGCTAGGTTAACAAATTACGAGTTAAAAGCCAACATTGGCAATAAAGGGAAACAACCGGTACCCGCCGCTTGTTATCCTACTTAATTCCTTGGCGACTAGGTAATACTATTTACTTGGTCAGACCGATTGAATAAATAGTTCGAATACCGATTGAATAAATGGCCGACTGATCGTCTATCCTGGAAACAGACAACCAGTCGTCCAGGGGCATAGGCGGCGTACTTACTATTTGTACCTGTCTGCAACGTTCGGCCATGTACAACAGTCGGTCTAGTGAACAATGGGATATTAGATATGGAATACTTAGACAAATTTGAATCAAAACAAAAATTTGATTAAAAATAAGCCGGTCATTAAAGACCAGCAGAATATTCAAAGCCCCGGCCCCCTGGCCGGGTAAATACAAAGCAAACGGCACGCAGGCCGTGAAAAAAAAAAAAAAAGAAAAAATACTTTAAGCTTAAGAAGGGGGCAGTTCAGTATTAGCAGCTGCCGCCTGGTCAGCACTCTTCTTGCTGGACTCGGCTTCAGCTGCACCCTCTTTTGATGCCTTACCCCCAAGTGGCACAAGCGCCACAACCGGCTCTTCCTCCTCCTCCAACGTATCTTCCAACGCCTCTTCTTCAGCAGCCGCCAGGATCTCTTGATTATATGTTTCCGAACACTGGCGGTACGTTCTTTCCCATGAAGAAAAGTCGGCATTGGGGAACAGGCGGCCCCAGGTCATGCGCTGGATTTGAGCGAAGTCTTCCACCATCTCCCGGACGAGCTCTTTCTTCTCTTGCTCGGCCTTTTCCGAGAGCTCTTGGGTAAGACTCTTCTCTTGGCTCACCAGGCGTTCTTTTACGTTGGCCAAAGATTTCTCCATGGCTTCGTAAGAGTGCATTTTTTGGCAAAGAGGTTTCAGCTCGGCCTTAAGATTTGTGACGGTCGCCTCCAGCTCGTCATTCTTCTTCTGGGCCGCCTCTAACTGAGCCCGAACAGCGGCGGTAAGCCTGCGCCTGATAATAAAGAATATCAATGGTCAGTACTTCATTTTGGGCAATTTGAAACATTGCCTTATCACAGTTGGAGGCGGCCATAGCTTTTGCGGCCTTTACCTCTTTGTTTTTCCGATCAATCGGCTTGCGAAGGCTGTTAACTCGGAGGAGGGCCTAAGTACAAAAAAAAAAAAAAAAAAAAAAAAAAACAGGCGTCAGTTTCCAAACAAAAAAGATAACAGGCGTCCTGGAACTCAAATACTCAAAAATATGCTAAGTATACCTCAGCAAGGACCCCTGAAATCCCATCAAGGTCAAGGGTGCCGGCACCCCTGACCGCCTCCCTTTCAGATGGAGGAACTACTTTGATCATGGACTTGGCTACCTAGTCAAGAAGGAAGCAAGTGTGAAAGTTTTTACAAGTGATTGTCCATACTTCTAGGCGGCCCCGCCGGGGTTTTAGAAGAAGTGGCCGGCTGCTTCTCAGCCGCCACTGTTTTCCTGGAAGACTCAGGAGAGCTTGCAACAGTCGTCCTCCGGGCCTTGGGGTCCGGCTGTTGCGAGGAAGAAAACTCTTGGAGTGCCAGACTGAAAACAAAAAGAGTTAGTATATGCATAAGACAACTCCTAAAAGAGGAAGAGTTTTTCGAAGCCTACCAAGGGTGCCCCCTTGTTGGGGGAGTCGACACAAGGTTGTTGCATGAGAGAGGCCCGCAACATGGCCGCCGCAGTCTTGGATGCTGTTATTTTACTCATGGCGTCAGCTGCAAAAAATAAACAGCAAAGTTAGTAAAGATCCCAAGTAAACAAGGCGTGAAAAAAGAGTATTTGTCAGGCCGGCTACCTCTAGAGCACCGACTGCTGAGGCCACAGGCGGCCAAAAAGTACTCGTCATAGAGCCACTTGAAGCTCGGGACGCAGTTTAGGGGTACTTGCTCTCGTACCCCTGAAGTAGAGTTCACCCTAGTCTCTACTTTGAAGAGTCCTTTGTCTAGGATCTCTCTTTTAGCCTTTGGGGGAACAGGCGGCATGCTGCGGCCGCCTGCGAGAAGAGGCGGATCCCTATTCCACTTGTTAAAACGTTGGTTTAGCTCCGTGTCTGAACCCTCAATGATAAGGAAGGTGTTCCGCCAATCCTTCCATTTGTTCGCCTTACCTCTCGTAATGAGGTAACCCCTATGGCTTGTTAATTGATACCAGCCGGTACCTCCCGACTTAGGGGTCAGGCTGAGATAGTTCATGTGGTCGAAAGCCTCAAAGCTTGGCTCCACCCCGTACATTTCGCACCCGGCCACATAGCCGAGTACGTTTACCCAAGAGTTGGGGGCTAACTGCCATAACCCCAAATCATACCCATCTAAAATCCGCTGAACAGCCGGATGTAATGGGAAGCGCAGTCCAGCTTTGATGGCCGCCACATAGCAGCCAAAGCAGCCGTCATCATAGCTAGTACCAGCCGGCCAGACGACAGTGTCTTCTGGATCCGGCACGAACAGTAAAAAATTCCGGGCCCATTCTGCGGTTAGCAATAAAGCTCTCCACTTTGTCTTGCATGGTTGCGATCCGGCCCCGGGGTACCATGCAGTAGTAGGGGGCGTTTTCCTCTCTGTAAGAGGCGGACGGCTCCGCCCAATTGTCCCCCTTCTCAACTGCATGAGAAAGTCTCGCCTCTTGTAGGCGGCTATGTCTTTCTTCTGAGCCTGGAGAACTGTGGCCAGAAGAGCTGGACTCGGACTCGTCCTCTGACGAGTCCGAAGAGGACGACTCCTCCCCTCTCACAGAGGGGCCCGCCTCCTCTCCCTTAGAAGGAGCAGGAGGAAAATTAGACATATCAACGGTAAGATTGGAAGGGACCACCTTGGGCCCTCTCTCAGAACTGTCGGCTTGGCAGCCGCCTCGTTTCAATTCTACATTTGGCGCCTGGTCAGATGTTTCACTAATGAGAACCCTTTGGGAGGAGCCGTCTGAGTTTGATATCATAGCAGTCTTTTTTGTTCTGGCCATCACGTTCTGCATAGACACAGATACAGTCGGACTTTGTATAAAGGGCAAAGATGGGTCCAGAAAAGGGCAGGCAACACTCCTAGTCCTAGATTCAGCCGTCCCCGGTGACCGGCTGATCACTAACTTAGGTCGTGTCGTGTGCTTCCGTGGTGCCATTTCAAAAAATAAAAAGAAAATTAAGAGTAAGAGAACTGAGTTACCTGAACGAGTGACGGTTGATGAAGTTCTGGAAATCCGGTGCAGTCGGCTTGTCAGAACAGGCGGTAGGCAGAAAAGGTCCGAAATGTCAGAGCAAGTTCAGGGGTCCGAATGTTCTCGCAAAGTTCTCAAATGTGAAAATGACCGAAGTCAGCACTTCCTTATATAGGCAAAGTGAGAAGGCGAAGGGTCGCTTCCAAATTCAAAATTTGGGCGGGAAAATCTCTCGGCCGTTTGCAAGGTGACACCTGTAGCAGGCCGTCGCCTGTCACCGTGCGACACCTGTCACAGGCGACACGTGACCAGTCACGTGCCACCTGTGAGGGGCAAATGATTAGGGGATTTTTTTCCACCAATCACCGTCTGACAAGTGGACCAACCAGGTTCCGCCACGTGTCCTTCACGTAGGCCAATAGGAGCCTGCCACGTGTCAATCACAGATACGTCCTCTACGGACCAATCGAGGCACGCCACGTGTCCACCCATGCCAAATGGGAAAACCGGCCAACAAGGCCCAATCCTGTCTAGAGGCCCGGTCAGCCGTAGGTTTACCCTAAACCTAGAGAGTGGCACGCATCTCAAGACTATAAATACTTAATTAATCCTCATTAATTAGGCAATCAAGAAATCAAGAAATCAAGAGAACACCAAGCAATTGAGAGGCAATTGATCAAGCAATTAATCTCACCTGGAGAACAGAGAAGAACAGAAACATTACGGAACACTAATAACCGGCTAATCTCGCTAACAAAGCAGATTACCAACATTAAACACTCTCACCTAGAGAGGTCTTATTACTTTAATTTCCGTATGAATTACTCCTTAATCAGGTACTAACTTGACCGTTGGAGGCGGAGCTCTCAGGAGTCTCCGTTATTTTGCAGGTACAGGCGTCCGGTTCCCCGAAACACATTTAACTTTCAATTGATTAAATTAGCTTTGTTGAATGCATTTGACTTTCATTTGATTCAGAAAGCTTTGTTGGAATGTGTTTGACTTTCATTTGATTTAATTAGCTTTGTTTGAATGCGTTTGACTTTTATTTGATTCAAAAACCTTTGTTTGAATGTGTTTGACTTTCATTTGATTCAATTAGCTTTGTTTGAATGTGTTTGACTTTCATTTGATTCGTTTAGCTTTGTAGAATGCATTTGACTTTCATTTGATTTAATTAGCTTTGTTAACGCTCTGTTTGAATGTGTTTGACTTTCATTTGATTCAACTAGGTTTGTTTGAATGTGTTTGTCTTTTATTTGATTCAATTAGGTTTGTTTGAATGTGTTGACTTTCATTTGATTCAATTAGTTTTATAGAATGCATTTGACTTTCATTTTATTCAAAAACCTCTGTTTGAATGATTTTTGACTTTAATTTGATTCAATTAGGTTTGTTTGAATGTGTTTGACTTTTATTTTATTCAATTTGGTTTGTTTGAATGTGTTTGACTTTCATTCGATTCAATTAGCTTTGATGAACGCATTTGACTTTCATTTGATTCAAAAAGCTCTATTTGATTGTGTTTTACTTTCATTTGATTCAATTAGGTTATTTTAAAATGTGTTTGACGTTCATTGGATTCAATTAGGTTTGTTTGAATGTGTTTGACTTTCATTCGATTCAATAAGCTTTGTTAAATGCATTTGACTTTCATTTGATTAAAAAAGCTCTGTTTTTATGTGTTTGACTTTCATTTGATTCAATTAGCTTTATTGAATGTATTTGACTTTCATTTGATTTAATTAGCTTTGTTAACCCTCTTTTTGAATGTGTTTGACTTTCATTTAATTCAATTAGGTTTGTTTGAATGTGTTTGACTTTCATTAAATTCAATTAGGTTTGTTAGAATGTGTTTGCCTTTCATTTGATTCAATTAGCTTTGTTGAATGCATTAGACTTTAATTTGATTCAAAAAGCTTTTTTTGAATGTGTTTGAATTTCATTCGATTCAATTAGCTTTGATGAACGCATTTGACTTTCATTTGATTCAAAAAGCTCTATTTGATTGTGTTTGACTTTCATTTGATTCAATTAGGTTTTTTTTAAATGTGTTTGACGTTCATTGGATTCAATTAGGTTTGTTTGAATGTGTTTGACTTTCATTCGATTCAATAAGCTTTGATAAATGCATTTGACTTTCATTTGATTAAAAAAGCTCTGTTTTTATGTGTTTGACTTTCATTTGATTCAATTAGCTTTATTGAATGTATTTGACTTTCATTTGATTCAAGAAGATGTGTTTGACTTTCATTAGATTCAATTAGCTTTGCTTGAACGTGTTTGACTTTCATTTGATTCAATTAGCTTTGTAGAATGCATTTGACTTTCATTTGATTAAATTAGCTTTGTTGAATACATTTGACTTTCATTTTATTTAGAAAGCTTTGTATGAATGTGTTTGACTTTCATTTGATTTAATTAGCTTAGTTTGAAAGTGTTTGACTTTTATTTGATTCAAAAAGATTTGTTTGAATGTGTTTGACTTTCATTTGATTCAATTAGGTTTGTTTGAATGTGTTTTACTTTCATTTGATTCGTTTAACTTTGTAGAACGCATTTGACTTTCATTTGATTTAATTAGTTTTGTTGAACGCAATTGACTTTCATTTGATTCGGAAAGCTTTATTTAAATGTGTTTGACTATCATTTGATTCAATTAGCTTTATAGAATGCATTTGACTTTCATTTGATTATAAAAGCTCTGTTTGAATGTGTTTGACTTCCATTTGATTTAATTAAGTTTATTTAAATGTGTTTGACTTTCATTCGATTCAGTTAGGTTTGTTTGAATATGTTTGACTTTCATTTGACTCAATTAGGTTTGTTTGAATGTGTTTGACTTTCATTGGATTTAATTAGGTTTGTTAGAATGTGTTTGCCTGTCATTTGATTCAATTAGCTTTGTTAAATGCATTAGACTTTAATTTGATTCAAAAAGCTTTTTTAGAATGTTTTTTACATTCATTTGACTCAATTAGCTTTGTTTGAAAGTGTTCGACTTTTATATGATTCAAAGAGCTTTGTTTGAATGTGTTTGACTTTCATTTTATTCAATTAGCTTTGTTTGAATATGTTTGACTTTCATATTATTCAATTAGCTTTATTGAATGCATTTGACTTTTATTTTATTCAAAAAGATTTGTTTGAATGTGTTTGACTTTCATTTGATTCAATTAGCTTTGTTTGAATGTGTTTGACTTCCATTTGATTCAATTACCTTTGTAGAATGCATTTAACTTTCATGTGATTCGAAAAGCTTTGTTTGAATGTGTTTGACTTTCATTTGATTCAATTAGCTTTGTACAATGCATTTGACTTTTATTTGATTAAATTAGCTTTGTTGAATGCATTTGACTTTCATTTGATTCAGAAAGCTTTGTTGGAATGTGTTTGACTTTCATTTGATTTAACTAGCTTTGTTTGAATGTGTTTGACTTTTATTTGATTCAAAAAGCTTTGTTTGAATGTGTTGACTTTCATTTGATTCAATTAGCTTTGTTGAATACATTTGACTTTCATTTGATTTAGAAAGCTTTGTATGAATGTGTTTGACTTTCATTTGATTTAATTAGCTTAGTTTGAAAGTGTTTGACTTTTATTTGATTCAAAAAGCTTTGTTTGAATGTGTTTGACTTTCATTTGATTCAATTAGGTTTGTTTGAATGTGTTTGACTTTCATTTGATTCGTTCAACTTTGTAGAACGCATTTGACTTTCATTTGATTTAATTAGCTTTGTTAGAATGTGTTTGACTTTCCTTTGATTTAATTAGCTTTGTTTAATAGTGTTTGACTTTCATTAGATTCAGTTAGCTTTATTGAATGCATTTGACTTTCATTTGATTCAAGAAGATTTGTTAGAATGTGTTTGACTTTCAGTTGATTTAATTAGCTTTTCTTGAATGTGTTTGACTTTCATTTGATTCAATTAGCTTTGTAGAATGCATTTGACTTTCATTTGATTAAATTAGCTTTGTTGAATGCATTTGACTTTCATTTGATTCAGAAAGCTTTGTTGGAATGTGTTTGACTTTCATTTGATTTAATTAGCTTTGTTTGAATGTGTTTGACTTTTATTTGATTCAAAAAGCTTTGTTTGAATGTGTTTGACTTTCATTTGATTCAATTAGCTTTGTTTGAATGTGTTTGACTTTCATTTGATTCGTTTAGCTTTGTAGAATGCATTTAACTTTCATTTGATTTAATTAGCTTTGTTAACCCTCTTTTTGAATGTGTTTGACTTTCATTTAATTCAATTAGGTTTGTTTGAATGTGTTTGTCTTTCATTTGATTCAATTAGCTTTGTTGAATGCATTAGACTTTAATTTGATTCAAAAAGCTTTTTTTGAATGTGTTTGAATTTCATTCGATTCAATTAGCTTTGATGAACGCATTTGACTTTCATTTGATTCAAAAAGCTCTATTTGATTGTGTTTGACTTTCATTTGATTCAATTAGGTTTTTTTTAAATGTGTTTGACGTTCATTGGATTCAATTAGGTTTGTTTGAATGTGTTTGACTTTCATTCGATTCAATAAGCTTTGATAAATGCATTTGACTTTCATTTGATTAAAAAAGCTCTGTTTTTATGTGTTTGACTTTCATTTGATTCAATTAGCTTTATTGAATGTATTTGACTTTCATTTGATTAAAGAAGATGTGTTTGACTTTCATTAGATTCAATTAGCTTTGCTTGAACGTGTTTGACTTTCATTTGATTCAATTAGCTTTGTAGAATGCATTTGACTTTCATTTGATTAAATTAGCTTTGTTGAATACATTTGACTTTCATTTTATTCAGAAAGCTTTGCATGAATGTGTTTGACTTTCATTTGATTTAATTAGCTTAGTTTGAAAGTGTTTGACTTTTATTTGATTCAAAAAGATTTGTTTGAATGTGTTTGACTTTCATTTGATTCAATTAGGTTTGTTTGAATGTGTTTGACTTTCATTTGATTCGTTTAACTTTGTAGAACGCATTTGACTTTCATTTGATTTAATTAGTTTTGTTGAACGCAATTGACTTTTATTTGATTCGGAAAGCTTTATTTAAATGTGTTTGACTATCATTTGATTCAATTAGCTTTATAGAATGCATTTGACTTTCATTTGATTATAAAAGCTCCGTTTGAATGTGTTTGACTTCCATTTGATTTAATTAAGTTTGTTTAAATTTGTTTGACTTTCATTCGATTCAGTTAGGTTTGTTTGAATATGTTTGACTTTCATTTGACTCAATTAGGTTTGTTTGAATGTGTTTGACTTTCATTGGATTCAATTAGGTTTGTTAGAATGTGTTTGCCTGTCATTTGATTCAATTAGCTTTGTTAAATGCATTAGACTTTAATTTGATTCAAAAAGCTTTTTTAGAATGTTTTTTACATTCATTTGATTCAATTAGCTTTGTTTGAATGTGTTCGACTTTTATATGATTCAAACAGCTTTGTTTGAATGTGTTTGACTTTCATTTTATTCAATTAGCTTTGTTTGAATATGTTTGACTTTCATATTATTCAATTAGCTTTATTGAATGCATTTGACTTTTATTTTATTCAAAAAGATTTGTTTGAATGTGTTTGACTTTCATTTGATTCAATTAGCTTTGTTTGAATGTGTTTGACTTCCATTTGATTCAATTACCTTTGTAGAATGCATTTAACTTTCATGTGATTCGAAAAGCTTTGTTTGAATGTGTTTGACTTTCATTTGATTCAATTAGCTTTGTACAATGCATTTGACTTTTATTTGATTAAATTAGCTTTGTTGAATGCATTTGACTTTCATTTGATTCAGAAAGCTTTGTTGGAATGTGTTTGACTTTCATTTGATTTAACTAGCTTTGTTTGAATGTGTTTGACTTTTATTTGATTCAAAAAGCTTTGTTTGAATGTGTTTGACTTTCATTTGATTCAATTAGCTTTGTTGAATACATTTGACTTTCATTTGATTTAGAAAGCTTTGTATGAATGTGTTTGACTTTCATTTGATTTAATTAGCTTAGTTTGAAAGTGTTTGACTTTTATTTGATTCAAAAAGCTTTGTTTGAATGTGTTTGACTTTCATTTGATTCAATTAGGTTTGTTTGAATGTGTTTGACTTTCATTTGATTCGTTTAACTTTGTAGAACGCATTTGACTTTCATTTAATTTAATTAGCTTTGTTAGAATGTGTTTGACTTTCATTTGATTTAATTAGCTTTGTTTAATTGTGTTTGACTTTCATTAGATTCAGTTAGCTTTATTGAATGCATTTGACTTTCATTTGATTCAAGAAGATTTGTTAGAATGTGTTTGACTTTCAGTTAATTTAATTAGCTTTTCTTGAATGTGTTTGACTTTCATTTGATTCAAATAGCTTTGTAGAATGCATTTGACTTTTATTTGATTAAATTAGCTTTGTTGAATGCATTTGACTTTCATTTGATTCAGAAAGCTTTGTTGGAATGTGTTTGACTTTCATTTGATTTAATTAGCTTTGTTTGAATGTGTTTGACTTTTATTTGATTCAAAAAGCTTTGTTTGAATGTGTTTGACTTTCATTTGATTCAATTAGCTTTGTTTGAATGTGTTTGACTTTCATTTGATTCGTTTAGCTTTGTAGAATGCATTTAACTTTCATTTGATTTAATTAGCTTTGTTAACCCTCTTTTTGAATGTGTTTGACTTTCATTTAATTCAATTAGGTTTGTTTGAATGTGTTTGTCTTTCATTTGATTCAATTAGCTTTGTTGAATGCATTAGACTTTAATTTGATTCAAAAAGCTTTTTTTGAATGTGTTTGAATTTCATTCGATTCAATTAGCTTTGATGAACGCATTTGACTTTCATTTGATTCAAAAAGCTCTATTTGATTGTGTTTGACTTTCATTTGATTCAATTAGGTTTTTTTTAAATGTGTTTGACGTTCATTGGATTCAATTAGGTTTGTTTGAATGTGTTTGACTTTCATTCGATTCAATAAGCTTTGATAAATGCATTTGACTTTCATTTGATTAAAAAAGCTCTGTTTTTATGTGTTTGACTTTCATTTGATTCAATTAGCTTTATTGAATGTATTTGACTTTCATTTGATTCAAGAAGATGTGTTTGACTTTCATTAGATTCAATTAGCTTTGCTTGAACGTGTTTCACTTTCATTTGATTCAATTAGCTTTGTAGAATGCATTTGACTTTCATTTGATTAAATTAGCTTTGTTGAATACATTTGACTTTCATTTTATTCAGAAAGCTTTGCATGAATGTGTTTGACTTTCATTTGATTTAATTAGCTTAGTTTGAAAGTGTTTGACTTTTATTTGATTCAAAAAGATTTGTTTGAATGTGTTTGACTTTCATTTGATTCAATTAGGTTTGTTTGAATGTGTTTGACTTTCATTTGATTCGTTTAACTTTGTAGAACGCATTTGACTTTCATTTGATTTAATTAGTTTTGTTGAACGCAATTGACTTTCATTTGATTCAGAAAGTTTTATTTAAATGTGTTTGACTATCATTTGATTCAATTAGCTTTATAGAATGCATTTGACTTTCATTTGATTATAAATGCTCCGTTTGAATGTGTTTGACTTCCATTTGATTTAATTAAGTTTGTTTAAATTTGTTTGACTTTCATTCGATTCAGTTAGGTTTGTTTGAATATGTTTGACTTTCATTTGACTCAATTAGGTTTGTTTGAATGTGTTTGACTTTCATTGGATTCAATTAGGTTTGTTAGAATGTGTTTGCCTGTCATTTGATTCAATTAGCTTTGTTAAATGCATTAGACTTTAATTTGATTCAAAAAGCTTTTTTAGAATGTTTTTTACATTCATTTGATTCAATTAGCTTTGTTTGAATGTGTTCGACTTTTATATGATTCAAACAGCTTTGTTTGCATGTGTTTGACTTTCATTTTATTCAATTAGCTTTGTTTGAATATGTTTGACTTTCATATTATTCAATTAGCTTTATTGAATGCATTTGACTTTTATTTTATTCAAAAACATTTGTTTGAATGTGTTTGACTTTCATTTGATTCAATTAGCTTTGTTTGAATGTGTTTGACTTCCATTTGATTCAATTACCTTTGTAGAATGCATTTAACTTTCATGTGATTCGAAAAGCTTTGTTTGAATGTGTTTGACTTTCATTTGATTCAATTAGCTTTGTACAATGCATTTGACTTTTATTTGATTAAATTAGCTTTGTTGAATGCATTTGACTTTCATTTGATTCAGAAAGCTTTGTTGGAATGTGTTTGACTTTCATTTGATTTAACTAGCTTTGTTTGAATGTGTTTGACTTTTATTTGATTCAAAAAGCTTTGTTTGAATGTGTTTGACTTTCATTTGATTCAATTAGCTTTGTTGAATACATTTGACTTTCATTTGATTTAGAAAGCTTTGTATGAATGTGTTTGACTTTCATTTGATTTAATTAGCTTAGTTTTAAAGTGTTTGACTTTTATTTGATTCAAAAAGCTTTGTTTGAATGTGTTTGACTTTCATTTGATTCAATTAGGTTTGTTTGAATGTGTTTGACTTTCATTTGATTCGTTTAACTTTGTAGAACGCATTTGACTTTCATTTGATTTAATTAGCTTTGTTAGAATGTGTTTGACTTTCATTTGATTTAATTAGCTTTGTTTAATTGTGTTTAACTTTCATTAGATTCAGTTAGCTTTATTGAATGCATTTGACTTTCATTTGATTCAAGAAGATTTGTTAGAATGTGTTTGACTTTCAGTTAATTTAATTAGCTTTTCTTGAATGTGTTTGACTTTCATTTGATTCAAATAGCTTTGTAGAATGCATTTGACTTTCATTTGATTAAATTAGCTTTGTTGAATGCATTTGACTTTTATTTGATTCAGAAAGCTTTGTTGGAATGTGTTTGACTTTCATTTGATTTAATTAGCTTTGTTTGAATGTGTTTGACTTTTATTTGATTCAAAAAGCTTTGTTTGAATGTGTTTGACTTTCATTTGATTCAATTAGCTTTGTTTGAATGTGTTTGACTTTCATTTGATTCGTTTAGCTTTGTAGAATGCATTTAACTTTCATTTGATTTAATTAGCTTTGTTAACCCTCTTTTTGAATGTGTTTGACTTTCATTTAATTCAATTAGGTTTGTTTGAATGTGTTTGTCTTTCATTTGATTCAATTAGCTTTGTTGAATGCATTAGACTTTAATTTGATTCAAAAAGCTTTTTTTGAATGTGTTTGAATTTCATTCGATTCAATTAGCTTTGATGAACGCATTTGACTTTCATTTGATTCAGAAAGCTCTATTTGATTGTGTTTGACTTTCATTTGATTCAATTAGGTTTTTTTTAAATGTGTTTGACGTTCATTGGATTCAATTAGGTTTGTTTGAATGTGTTTGACTTTCATTCGATTCAATAAGCTTTGATAAATGCATTTGACTTTCATTCGATTCAATAAGCTCTTTTATAAATGCATTTGACTTTCATTTGATTCAATTAGCTTTATTGAATGTATTTGACTTTCATTTGATTCAAGAAGATGTGTTTGACTTTTATTAGATTCAATTAGCTTTGCTTGAACGTGTTTGACTTTCATTTGATTCAATTAGCTTTGTAGAATGCATTTGACTTTCATTTGATTAAATTAGCTTTGTTGAATACATTTGACTTTCATTTTATTCAGAAAGCTTTGTATGAATGTGTTTGACTTTCATTTGATTTAATTAGCTTAGTTTGAAAGTGTTTGACTTTTATTTGATTCAAAAAGATTTGTTTGAATGTGTTTGACTTTTATTTGATTCAATTAGGTTTGTTTGAATGTGTTTGACTTTCATTTGATTCGTTTAACTTTGTAGAACGCATTTGACTTTCATTTGATTTAATTAGTTTTGTTGAACGCAATTGACTTTCATTTGATTCGGAAAGCTTTATTTAAATGTGTTTGACTATCATTTGATTCAATTAGCTTTATAGAATGCATTTGACTTTCATTTGATTATAAAAGCTCCGTTTGAATGTGTTTGACTTCCATTTGATTTAATTAAGTTTGTTTAAATTTGTTTGACTTTCATTCGATTCAGTTAGGTTTGTTTGAATATGTTTGACTTTCATTTGACTCAATTAGGTTTGTTTGAATGTGTTTGACTTTCATTGGATTCAATTAGGTTTGTTAGAATGTGTTTGCCTGTCATTTGATTCAATTAGCTTTGTTAAATGCATTAGACTTTAATTTGATTCAAAAAGCTTTTTTAGAATGTTTTTTACATTCATTTGATTCAATTAGCTTTGTTTGAATGTGTTCGACTTTTATATGATTCAAACAGCTTTGTTTGAATGTGTTTGACTTTCATTTTATTCAATTAGCTTTGTTTGAATATGTTTGACTTTCATATTATTCAATTAGCTTTATTGAATGCATTTGACTTTTATTTTATTCAAAAAGATTTGTTTGAATGTGTTTGACTTTCATTTGATTCAATTAGCTTTGTTTGAATGTGTTTGACTTCCATTTGATTCAATTACCTTTGTAGAATGCATTTAACTTTCATGTGATTCGAAAAGCTTTGTTTGAATGTGTTTGACTTTCATTTGATTCAATTAGCTTTGTACAATGCATTTGACTTTTATTTGATTAAATTAGCTTTGTTGAATGCATTTGACTTTCATTTGATTCAGAAAGCTTTGTTGGAATGTGTTTGACTTTCATTTGATTTAACTAGCTTTGTTTGAATGTGTTTGACTTTTATTTGATTCAAAAAGCTTTGTTTGAATGTGTTTGACTTTCATTTGATTCAATTAGCTTTGTTGAATACATTTGACTTTCATTTGATTTAGAAAGCTTTGTATGAATGTGTTTGACTTTCATTTGATTTAATTAGCTTAGTTTGAAAGTGTTTGACTTTTATTTGATTCAAAAAGCTTTGTTTGAATGTGTTTTACTTTCATTTGATTCAATTAGGTTTGTTTGAATGTGTTTGACTTTCATTTGATTCGTTTAACTTTGTAGAACGCATTTGACTTTCATTTGATTTAATTAGCTTTGTTAGAATGTGTTTGACTTTCATTTGATTTAATTAGCTTTGTTTAATTGTGTTTGACTTTCATTAGATTCAGTTAGCTTTATTGAATGCATTTGACTTTCATTTGATTCAAGAAGATTTGTTAGAATGTGTTTGACTTTCAGTTAATTTAATTAGCTTTTCTTGAATGTGTTTGACTTTCATTTGAATCAATTAGCTTTGTAGAATGCATTTGACTTTCATTTGATTAAATTAGCTTTGTTGAATGCATTTGACTTTTCATTTGATTCAGAAAGCTTTGTTGGAATGTGTTTGACTTTCATTTGATTTAATTAGCTTTGTTTGAATGTGTTTGACTTTTATTTGATTCAAAAAGCTTTGTTTGAATGTGTTTGACTTTCATTTGATTCAATTAGCTTTGTTTGAATGTGTTTGACTTTCATTTGATTCGTTTAGCTTTGTAGAATGCATTTAACTTTCATTTGATTTAATTAGCTTTGTTAACCCTCTTTTTGAATGTGTTTGACTTTCATTTAATTCAATTAGGTTTGTTTGAATGTGTTTGTCTTTCATTTGATTCAATTAGCTTTGTTGAATGCATTAGACTTTAATTTGATTCAAAAAGCTTTTTTTGAATGTGTTTGAATTTCATTCGATTCAATTAGCTTTGATGAACGCATTTGACTTTCATTTTATTCAAAAAGCTCTATTTGATTGTGTTTGACTTTCATTTGATTCAATTAGGTTTTTTTTAAATGTGTTTGACGTTCATTGGATTCAATTAGGTTTGTTTGAATGTGTTTGACTTTCATTCGATTCAATAAGCTTTATAATGCATTTGATTTTTCTTAATGCTTTTATAAATGCATTTGACTTTCATTTGATTCAATTAGCTTTATTGAATGTATTTGACTTTCATTTGATTCAAGAAGATGTGTTTGACTTTTATTATATTCAATTAGCTTTGCTTGAACGTGTTTGACTTTCATTTGATTCAATTAGCTTTGTAGAATGCATTTGACTTTCATTTGATTAAATTAGCTTTGTTGAATACATTTGACTTTCATTTTATTCAGAAAGCTTTGTATGAATGTGTTTGACTTTCATTTGATTTAATTAGCTTAGTTTGAAAGTGTTTGACTTTTATTTGATTCAAAAAGATTTGTTTGAATGTGTTTGACTTTTCATTTGATTCAATTAGGTTTGTTTGAATGTGTTTGACTTTCATTTGATTCGTTTAACTTTGTAGAACGCATTTGACTTTCATTTGATTTAATTAGTTTTGTTGAACGCAATTGACTTTCATTTGATTCGGAAAGCTTTATTTAAATGTGTTTGACTATCATTTGATTCAATTAGCTTTATAGAATGCATTTGACTTTCATTTGATTATAAAAGCTCCGTTTGAATGTGTTTGACTTCCATTTGATTTAATTAAGTTTGTTTAAATTTGTTTTACTTTCATTCGATTCAGTTAGGTTTGTTTGAATATGTTTGACTTTCATTTGACTCAATTAGGTTTGTTTGAATGTGTTTGACTTTCATTGGATTCAATTAGGTTTGTTAGAATGTGTTTGCCTGTCATTTGATTCAATTAGCTTTGTTAAATGCATTAGACTTTAATTTGATTCAAAAAGCTTTTTTAGAATGTTTTTTACATTCATTTGATTCAATTAGCTTTGTTTGAATGTGTTCGACTTTTATATGATTCAAACAGCTTTGTTTGAATGTGTTTGACTTTCATTTTATTCAATTAGCTTTGTTTGAATATGTTTGACTTTCATATTATTCAATTAGCTTTATTGAATGCATTTGACTTTTATTTTATTCAAAAAGATTTGTTTGAATGTGTTTGACTTTCATTTGATTCAATTAGCTTTGTTTGAATGTGTTTGACTTCCATTTGATTCAATTACCTTTGTAGAATGCATTTAACTTTCATGTGATTCGAAAAGCTTTGTTTGAATGTGTTTGACTTTCATTTGATTCAATTAGCTTTGTACAATGCATTTGACTTTTATTTGATTAAATTAGCTTTGTTGAATGCATTTGACTTTCATTTGATTCAGAAAGCTTTGTTGGAATGTGTTTGACTTTCATTTGATTTAACTAGCTTTGTTTGAATGTGTTTGACTTTTATTTGATTCAAAAAGCTTTGTTTGAATGTGTTTGACTTTCATTTGATTCAATTAGCTTTGTTGAATACATTTGACTTTCATTTGATTTAGAAAGCTTTGTATGAATGTGTTTGACTTTCATTTGATTTAATTAGCTTAGTTTGAAAGTGTTTGACTTTTATTTGATTCAAAAAGCTTTGTTTGAATGTGTTTTGACTTTCATTTGATTCAATTAGGTTTGTTTGAATGTGTTTGACTTTCATTTGATTCAATTAGCTTTGTTGAATGCATTAGACTTTAATTTGATTCAAAAAGCTTTTTTTGAATGTGTTTGAATTTTCATTCGATTCAATTAGCTTTGATGAACGCATTTGACTTTCATTTGATTCAAAAAGCTCTATTTGATTGTGTTTGACTTTCATTTGATTCAATTAGGTTTTTTTTTAAATGTGTTTGACGTTCATTGGATTCAATTAGGTTTGTTTGAATGTGTTTGACTTTCATTCGATTCAATAAGCTTTGATAAATGCATTTGACTTTCATTTGATTAAAAAAGCTCTGTTTTTATGTGTTTGACTTTCATTTGATTCAATTAGCTTTATTGAATGTATTTGACTTTCATTTGATTCAAGAAGATGTGTTTGACTTTCATTAGATTCAATTAGCTTTGCGTGAACGTGTTTGACTTTCATTTGATTCAATTAGCTTTGTAGAATGCATTTGACTTTCATTTGATTAAATTAGCTTTGTTGAATACATTTGACTTTCATTTTATTCAGAAAGCTTTGCATGAATGTGTTTGACTTTCATTTGATTTAATTAGCTTAGTTTGAAAGTGTTTGACTTTTATTTGATTCAAAAAGATTTGTTTGAATGTGTTTGACTTTCATTTGATTCAATTAGGTTTGTTTGAATGTGTTTGACTTTCATTTGATTCGTTTAACTTTGTAGAACGCATTTGACTTTCATTTGATTTAATTAGTTTTGTTGAACGCAATTGACTTTCATTTGATTCGGAAAGCTTTATTTAAATGTGTTTGACTATCATTTGATTCAATTAGCTTTATAGAATGCATTTGACTTTCATTTGATTATAAAAGCTCCGTTTGAATGTGTTTGACTTCCATTTGATTTAATTAAGTTTGTTTAAATTTGTTTGACTTTCATTCGATTCAGTTAGGTTTGTTTGAATATGTTTGACTTTCATTTGACTCAATTAGGTTTGTTTGAATGTGTTTGACTTTCATTGGATTCAATTAGGTTTGTTAGAATGTGTTTGCCTGTCATTTGATTCAATTAGCTTTGTTAAATGCATTAGACTTTAATTTGAATCAAAAAGCTTTTTTAGAATGTTTTTTACATTCATTTGATTCAATTAGCTTTGTTTGAATGTGTTCGACTTTTATATGATTCAAACAGCTTTGTTTGAATGTGTTTGACTTTCATTTTATTCAATTAGCTTTGTTTGAATATGTTTGACTTTCATATTATTCAATTAGCTTTATTGAATGCATTTGACTTTTATTTTATTCAAAAAGATTTGTTTGAATGTGTTTGACTTTCATTTGATTCAATTAGCTTTGTTTGAATGTGTTTGACTTCCATTTGATTCAATTACCTTTGTAGAATGCATTTAACTTTCATTTGATTCAAAAAGCTTTGTTTGAATGTGTTTGACTTTCATTTGATTCAATTAGCTTTGTACAATGCATTTGACTTTTATTTGATTAAATTAGCTTTGTTGAATTCATTTGACTTTCATTTGATTCAGAAAGCTTTGTTGGAATGTGTTTGACTTTCATTTGATTTAACTAGCTTTGTTTGAATGTGTTTGACTTTTATTTGATTCAAAAAGCTTTGTTTGAATGTGTTTGACTTTCATTTGATTCAATTAGCTTTGTTGAATACATTTGACTTTCATTTGATTTAGAAAGCTTTGTATGAATGTGTTTGACTTTCATTTGATTTAATTAGCTTAGTTTTAAAGTGTTTGACTTTTATTTGATTCAAAAAGCTTTGTTTGAATGTGTTTGACTTTCATTTGATTCAATTAGGTTTGTTTGAATGTGTTTGACTTTCATTTGATTCGTGTAACTTTGTAGAACGCATTTGACTTTCATTTGATTTAATTAGCTTTGTTAGAATGTGTTTGACTTTCATTTGATTTAATTAGCTTTGTTTAATTGTGTTTGACTTTCATTAGATTCAGTTAGCTTTATTGAATGCATTTGACTTTCATTTGATTCAAGAAGATTTGTTAGAATGTGTTTGACTTTCAGTTAATTTAATTAGCTTTTCTTGAATGTGTTTGACTTTCATTTGATTCAATTAGCTTTGTAGAATGCATTTGACTTTCATTTGATTAAATTAGCTTTGTTGAATGCATTTGACTTTCATTTGATTCAGAAAGCTTTGTTGGAATGTGTTTGACTTTCATTTGATTTAATTAGCTTTGTTTGAATGTGTTTGACTTTTATTTGATTCAAAAAGCTTTGTTTGAATGTGTTTGACTTTCATTTGATTCAATTAGCTTTGTTTGAATGTGTTTGACTTTCATTTGATTCGTTTAGCTTTGTAGAATGCATTTAACTTTCATTTGATTTAATTAGCTTTGTTAACCCTCTTTTTGAATGTGTTTGATTTTCATTTTATTCAATTAGGTTTGTTTGAATGTGTTTGTCTTTCATTTGATTCAATTAGCTTTGTTGAATGCATTAGACTTTAATTTGATTCAAAAAGCTTTTTTTGAATGTGTTTGAATTTCATTCGATTCAATTAGCTTTGATGAACGCATTTGACTTTCATTTGATTCAAAAAGCTCTATTTGATTGTGTTTGACTTTCATTTGATTCAATTAGGTTTTTTTTTAAATGTGTTTGACGTTCATTGGATTCAATTAGGTTTGTTTGAATGTGTTTGACTTTTATTCGATTCAATAAGCTTTGATAAATGCATTTGACTTTCATTTGATTAAAAAAGCTCTGTTTTTATGTGTTTGACTTTCATTTGATTCAATTAGCTTTATTGAATGTATTTGACTTTCATTTGATTCAAGAAGATGTGTTTGACTTTCATTAGATTCAATTAGCTTTGCTTGAACGTGTTTGACTTTCATTTGATTCAATTAGCTTTGTAGAATGCATTTGACTTTCATTTGATTAAATTAGCTTTGTTGAATACATTTGACTTTCATTTTATTCAGAAAGCTTTGCATGAATGTGTTTGACTTTCATTTGATTTAATTAGCTTAGTTTGAAAGTGTTTGACTTTTATTTGATTCAAAAAGATTTGTTTGAATGTGTTTGACTTTCATTTGATTCAATTAGGTTTGTTTGAATGTGTTTGACTTTCATTTGATTCGTTTAACTTTGTAGAACGCATTTGACTTTCATTTGATTTAATTAGTTTTGTTGAACGCAATTGACTTTCATTTGATTCGGAAAGCTTTATTTAAATGTGTTTGACTATCATTTGATTCAATTAGCTTTATAGAATGCATTTGACTTTCATTTGATTATAAAAGCTCCGTTTGAATGTGTTTGACTTCCATTTGATTTAATTAAGTTTGTTTAAATTTGTTTGACTTTCATTCGATTCAGTTAGGTTTGTTTGAATATGTTTGACTTTCATTTGACTCAATTAGGTTTGTTTGAATGTGTTTGCCTTTCATTGGATTCAATTAGGTTTGTTAGAATGTGTTTGCCTGTCATTTGATTCAATTAGCTTTGTTAAATGCATTAGACTTTAATTTGATTCAAAAAGCTTTTTTAGAATGTTTTTTACATTCATTTGATTCAATTAGCTTTGTTTGAATGTGTTCGACTTTTATATGATTCAAACAGCTTTGTTTGAATGTGTTTGACTTTCATTTTATTCAATTAGCTTTGTTTGAATATGTTTGACTTTCATATTATTCAATTAGCTTTATTGAATGCATTTGACTTTTATTTTATTCAAAAAGATTTGTTTGAATGTGTTTGACTTTCATTTGATTCAATTAGCTTTGTTTGAATGTGTTTGACTTCCATTTGATTCAATTACCTTTGTAGAATGCATTTAACTTTCATGTGATTCGAAAAGCTTTGTTTGAATGTGTTTGACTTTCATTTGATTCAATTAGCTTTGTACAATGCATTTGACTTTTATTTGATTAAATTAGCTTTGTTGAATGCATTTGACTTTCATTTGATTCAGAAAGCTTTGTTGGAATGTGTTTGACTTTCATTTGATTTAACTAGCTTTGTTTGAATGTGTTTGACTTTTATTTGATTCAAAAAGCTTTGTTTGAATGTGTTTGACTTTCATTTGTTTCAATTAGCTTTGTTGAATACATTTGACTTTCATTTGATTTAGAAAGCTTTGTATGAATGTGTTTGACTTTCATTTGATTTAATTAGCTTAGTTTGAAAGTGTTTCGACTTTTATTTGATTCAAAAAGCTTTGTTTGAATGTGTTTGACTTTCATTTGATTCAATTAGGTTTGTTTGAATGTGTTTGACTTTCATTTGATTCGTTTAACTTTGTAGAACGCATTTGACTTTCATTTGATTTAATTAGCTTTGTTAGAATGTGTTTGACTTTCATTTGATTTAATTAGCTTTGTTTAATTGTGTTTGACTTTCATTAGATTCAGTTAGCTTTATTGAATGCATTTGACTTTCATTTGATTCAAGAAGATTTGTTAGAATGTGTTTGACTTTCAGTTAATTTAATTAGCTTTTCTTGAATGTGTTTGACTTTCATTTGATTCAATTAGCTTTGTAGAATGCATTTGACTTTCATTTGATTAAATTAGCTTTGTTGAATGCATTTGACTTTCATTTGATTCAGAAAGCTTTGTTGGAATGTGTTTGACTTTCATTTGATTTAATTAGCTTTGTTTGAATGTGTTTTGACTTTTATTTGATTCAAAAAGCTTTGTTTGAATGTGTTTGACTTTCATTTGATTCAATTAGCTTTGTTTGAATGTGTTTGACTTTCATTTGATTCGTTTAGCTTTGTAGAATGCATTTAACTTTCATTTGATTTAATTAGCTTTGTTAACCCTCTTTTTGAATGTGTTTGACTTTCATTTAATTCAATTAGGTTTGTTTGAATGTGTTTGTCTTTCATTTGATTCAATTAGCTTTGTTGAATGCATTAGACTTTAATTTGATTCAAAAAGCTTTTTTTTGAATGTGTTTGAATTTCATTCGATTCAATTAGCTTTGATGAACGCATTTGACTTTCATTTGATTCAAAAAGCTCTATTTGATTGTGTTTGACTTTCATTTGATTCAATTAGGTTTTTTTTTAAATGTGTTTGACGTTCATTGGATTCAATTAGGTTTGTTTGAATGTGTTTGACTTTCATTCGATTCAATAAGCTTTGATAAATGCATTTGACTTTCATTTGATTAAAAAAGCTCTGTTTTTATGTGTTTGACTTTCATTTGATTCAATTAGCTTTATTGAATGTATTTGACTTTCATTTGATTCAAGAAGATGTGTTTGACTTTCATTAGATTCAATTAGCTTTGCTTGAACGTGTTTGACTTTCATTTGATTCAATTAGCTTTGTAGAATGCATTTGACTTTCATTTGATTAAATTAGCTTTGTTGAATACATTTGACTTTCATTTTATTCAGAAAGCTTTGCATGAATGTGTTTGACTTTCATTTGATTTAATTAGCTTAGTTTGAAAGTGTTTGACTTTTATTTGATTCAAAAAGATTTGTTTGAATGTGTTTGACTTTCATTTGATTCAATTAGGTTTGTTTGAATGTGTTTGACTTTCATTTGATTCGTTTAACTTTGTAGAACGCATTTGACTTTCATTTGATTTAATTAGTTTTGTTGAACGCAATTGACTTTCATTTGATTCGGAAAGCTTTATTTAAATGTGTTTGACTATCATTTGATTCAATTAGCTTTATAGAATGCATTTGACTTTCATTTGATTATAAAAGCTCCGTTTGAATGTGTTTGACTTCCATTTGATTTAATTAAGTTTGTTTAAATTTGTTTGACTTTCATTCGATTCAGTTAGGTTTGTTTGAATATGTTTGACTTTCATTTGACTCAATTAGGTTTGTTTGAATGTGTTTGACTTTCATTGGATTCAATTAGGTTTGTTAGAATGTGTTTGCCTGTCATTTGATTCAATTAGCTTTGTTAAATGCATTAGACTTTAATTTGAATCAAAAAGCTTTTTTAGAATGTTTTTTACATTCATTTGATTCAATTAGCTTTGTTTGAATGTGTTCGACTTTTATATGATTCAAACAGCTTTGTTTGAATGTGTTTGACTTTCATTTTATTCAATTAGCTTTGTTTGAATATGTTTGACTTTCATATTATTCAATTAGCTTTATTGAATGCATTTGACTTTTATTTTATTCAAAAAGATTTGTTTGAATGTGTTTGACTTTCATTTGATTCAATTAGCTTTGTTTGAATGTGTTTGACTTCCATTTGATTCAATTACCTTTGTAGAATGCATTTAACTTTCATTTGATTCAAAAAGCTTTGTTTGAATGTGTTTGACTTTCATTTGATTCAATTAGCTTTGTACAATGCATTTGACTTTTATTTGATTAAATTAGCTTTGTTGAATTCATTTGACTTTCATTTGATTCAGAAAGCTTTGTTGGAATGTGTTTGACTTTCATTTGATTTAACTAGCTTTGTTTGAATGTGTTTGACTTTTATTTGATTCAAAAAGCTTTGTTTGAATGTGTTTGACTTTCATTTGATTCAATTAGCTTTGTTGAATACATTTGACTTTCATTTGATTTAGAAAGCTTTGTATGAATGTGTTTGACTTTCATTTGATTTAATTAGCTTAGTTTTAAAGTGTTTGACTTTTATTTGATTCAAAAAGCTTTGTTTGAATGTGTTTGACTTTCATTTGATTCAATTAGGTTTGTTTGAATGTGTTTGACTTTCATTTGATTCGTGTAACTTTGTAGAACGCATTTGACTTTCATTGATTTAATTAGCTTTGTTAGAATGTGTTTGACTTTCATTTGATTTAATTAGCTTTGTTTAATTGTGTTTGACTTTCATTAGATTCAGTTAGCTTTATTGAATGCATTTGACTTTCATTTGATTCAAGAAGATTTGTTAGAATGTGTTTGACTTTCAGTTAATTTAATTAGCTTTTCTTGAATGTGTTTGACTTTCATTTGATTCAATTAGCTTTGTAGAATGCATTTGACTTTCATTTGATTAAATTAGCTTTGTTGAATGCATTTGACTTTCATTTGATTCAGAAAGCTTTGTTGGAATGTGTTTGACTTTCATTTGATTTAATTAGCTTTGTTTGAATGTGTTTGACTTTTATTTGATTCAAAAAGCTTTGTTTGAATGTGTTTGACTTTCATTTGATTCAATTAGCTTTGTTTGAATGTGTTTGACTTTCATTTGATTCGTTTAGCTTTGTAGAATGCATTTAACTTTCATTTGATTTAATTAGCTTTGTTAACCCTCTTTTTGAATGTGTTTGATTTTCATTTTATTCAATTAGGTTTGTTTGAATGTGTTTGTCTTTCATTTGATTCAATTAGCTTTGTTGAATGCATTAGACTTTAATTTGATTCAAAAGCTTTTTTTGAATGTGTTTGAATTTCATTCGATTCAATTAGCTTTGATGAACGCATTTGACTTTCATTTGATTCAAAAAGCTCTATTTGATTGTGTTTGACTTTCATTTGATTCAATTAGGTTTTTTTTTAAATGTGTTTGACGTTCATTGGATTCAATTAGGTTTGTTTGAATGTGTTTGACTTTTATTCGATTCAATAAGCTTTGATAAATGCATTTGACTTTCATTTGATTAAAAAGCTCTGTTTTTATGTGTTTGACTTTCATTTGATTCAATTAGCTTTATTGAATGTATTTGACTTTCATTTGATTCAAGAAGATGTGTTTGACTTTTCATTAGATTCAATTAGCTTTGCTTGAACGTGTTTGACTTTCATTTGATTCAATTAGCTTTGTAGAATGCATTTGACTTTCATTTGATTAAATTAGCTTGTTGAATACATTTGACTTTCATTTTATTCAGAAAGCTTTGCATGAATGTGTTTGACTTTCATTTGATTTAATTAGCTTAGTTTGAAAGTGTTTGACTTTTATTTGATTCAAAAAGATTTGTTTGAATGTGTTTGACTTTCATTTGATTCAATTAGGTTTGTTTGAATGTGTTTGACTTTCATTTGATTCGTTTAACTTTGTAGAACGCATTTGACTTTCATTTGATTTAATTAGTTTTTGTTGAACGCAATTGACTTTCATTTGATTCGGAAAGCTTTATTTAAATGTGTTTTGACTATCATTTGATTCAATTAGCTTTATAGAAATGCATTTGACTTTCATTTGATTATAAAAGCTCCGTTTGAATGTGTTTGACTTCCATTTGATTTAATTAAGTTTTGTTTAAATTTGTTTTGACTTTCATTCGATTCAGTTAGGTTTGTTTGAATATGTTTGACTTTCATTTGACTCAATTAAGGTTTGTTTGAATGTGTTTGACTTTCATTGGATCAATTAGGTTTGTTAGAATGTGTTTGCCTGTCATTTTGATTCAATTAGCTTTGTTAAATGCATTAGACTTTAATTTTGATTCAAAAAGCTTTTTTTAGAATGTTTTTTACATTCATTTGATTCAATTAGCTTTGTTTGAATGTGTTCGACTTTTATATGATTCAAACAGCTTTGTTTGAATGTGTTTGACTTTCATTTTATTCAATTAGCTTTGTTTGAATATGTTTTGACTTTCATATTATTCAATTAGCTTTATTGAATGCATTTGACTTTTATTTTATTCAAAAAGATTTGTTTGAATGTGTTTGACTTTTCATTTGATTCAATTAGCTTTGTTTGAATGTGTTTGACTTCCATTTGATTCAATTACCTTTGTAGAATGCATTTAACTTTCATGTGATTCGAAAAGCTTTGTTTGAATGTGTTTGACTTTCATTTGATTCAATTAGCTTTGTACAATGCATTTGACTTTTATTTTGATTAAATTAGCTTTTGTTGAATGCATTTTTGACTTTCATTTGATTCAGAAAGCTTTGTTGGAATGTGTTTGACTTTCATTTGATTTAACTAGCTTTGTTTGAATGTGTTTGACTTTTATTTGATTCAAAAAGCTTTGTTTGAATGTGTTTGACTTTCATTTGATTCAATTAGCTTTGTTGAATACATTTGACTTTCATTTGATTTAGAAAGCTTTGTATGAATGTGTTTGACTTTCATTTGATTTAATTAGCTTAGTTTGAAAGTGTTTGACTTTTATTTGATTCAAAAAGCTTTGTTTGAATGTGTTTGACTTTCATTTGATTCAATTAGGTTTGTTTGAATGTGTTTGACTTTCATTTGATTCGTTTAACTTTGTAGAACGCATTTGACTTTCATTTGATTTAATTAGCTTTGTTAGAATGTGTTTGACTTTCATTTGATTTAATTAGCTTTGTTTAATTGTGTTTGACTTTCATTAGATTCAGTTAGCTTTATTGAATGCATTTGACTTTCATTTGATTCAAGAAGATTTGTTAGAATGTGTTTGACTTTCAGTTAATTTAATTAGCTTTTCTTGAATGTGTTTGACTTTCATTTGATTCAATTAGCTTTGTAGAATGCATTTGACTTTCATTTGATTAAATTAGCTTTGTTGAATGCATTTGACTTTCATTTGATTCAGAAAGCTTTGTTGGAATGTGTTTGACTTTCATTTGATTTAATTAGCTTTGTTTGAATGTGTTTGACTTTTATTTGATTCAAAAAGCTTTGTTTGAATGTGTTTGACTTTCATTTGATTCAATTAGCTTTGTTTGAATGTGTTTGACTTTCATTTGATTCGTTTAGCTTTGTAGAATGCATTTAACTTTCATTTGATTTAATTAGCTTTGTTAACCCTCTTTTTGAATGTGTTTGACTTTCATTTAATTCAATTAGGTTTGTTTGAATGTGTTTGTCTTTCATTTGATTCAATTAGCTTTGTTGAATGCATTAGACTTTAATTTGATTCAAAAAGCTTTTTTTGAATGTGTTTGAATTTCATTCGATTCAATTAGCTTTGATGAACGCATTTGACTTTCATTTGATTCAAAAAGCTCTATTTGATTGTGTTTGACTTTCATTTGATTCAATTAGGTTTTTTTTAAATGTGTTTGACGTTCATTGGATTCAATTAGGTTTGTTTGAATGTGTTTGACTTTCATTCGATTCAATAAGCTTTGATAAATGCATTTGACTTTCATTTGATTAAAAAAGCTCTGTTTTTATGTTTGACTTTCATTTGATTCAATTAGCTTTATTGAATGTATTTGACTTTCATTTGATTCAAAGATGTGTTTGACTTTCATTAGATTCAATTAGCTTTGCTTGAACGTGTTTGACTTTCATTTGATTCAATTAGCTTTGTAGAATGCATTTGACTTTCATTTGATTAAATTAGCTTTGTTGAATACATTTGACTTTCATTTTATTCAGAAAGCTTTGCATGAATGTGTTTGACTTTCATTTGATTTAATTAGCTTAGTTTGAAAGTGTTTGACTTTTATTTGATTCAAAAAGATTTGTTTGAATGTGTTTGACTTTCATTTGATTCAATTAGGTTTGTTTGAATGTGTTTGACTTTCATTTGATTCGTTTAACTTTGTAGAACGCATTTGACTTTCATTTGATTTAATTAGTTTTGTTGAACGCAATTGACTTTCATTTGATTCGGAAAGCTTTATTTAAATGTGTTTGACTATCATTTGATTCAATTAGCTTTATAGAATGCATTTGACTTTCATTTGATTATAAAAGCTCCGTTTGAATGTGTTTGACTTCCATTTGATTTAATTAAGTTTGTTTAAATTTGTTTTGACTTTCATTCGATTCAGTTAGGTTTGTTTGAATATGTTTGACTTTCATTTGACTCAATTAGGTTTGTTTGAATGTGTTTGACTTTCATTGGATTCAATTAGGTTTGTTAGAATGTGTTTGCCTGTCATTTGATTCAATTAGCTTTGTTAAATGCATTAGACTTTAATTTGATTCAAAAAGCTTTTTTAGAATGTTTTTTACATTCATTTGATTCAATTAGCTTTGTTTGAATGTGTTCGACTTTTATATGATTCAAACAGCTTTGTTTGAATGTGTTTGACTTTCATTTTATTCAATTAGCTTGTTTGAATATGTTTGACTTTCATATTATTCAATTAGCTTTATTGAATGCATTTGA
>NW_018743132.1:0-14151 GCF_001683475.1 Chenopodium quinoa
TCCGAGAAACTTTCGCCACACTCAGGCGGCACCATGTCATGCTCAATCCCAAGAAATGTGTCTTTGGAGTTGAGTCTGGGAAATTTCTCGGATTCCTTATCAATCAGAGAGGAATAGAGGCGAACCCTGAGAAGGTGCAGGCGGTCATTGACATGCAGTCGCCTCGTACCATCCGAGAGGTTCAGAAGTTAACAGGTTGTCTGGCGGCCTTGGGAAGATTTCTAAGCCGATCAGGCGACAAATGCCTATACTTTTTTCAGGCAATTAAGAAAAAGGCAAGGTTTGAATGGGGGCCGGATGCTGAGGCCGCCTTCCAGAAATTGAAAGTTCACTTGCATTCCTTGCCGAGGCTGGTCAGACCTTTGCCCAAAGAAGTACTCTACATGTACCTGGCCGTCTCTGATCATGCGTTAAGTGCTGTTCTCCTTGCTGAAAGAGACGGTTGTCAGCTCCCGGTCTACTTTGTCAGTCACGTACTGAAAAATGCCGAGTTGAGGTATCCTTAGTGGAGAAATTTGGTCTTGCACTCTTCATGGCTGTTAAAAAATTGAAGCCCTACTTTTTGGCACATGCAGTCGTCGTGTATACAGACCAACCTATCAAGCGGCCACTGACCATCATGGAGTCGTCAGGCCGAATGATCAAATGGGCCATAGAAATTCAGAGCCTCGAAGTTACTTTCGAGCCTAAAAAAGCAGTGAAGGGGCAAGCCTTTGCTGGCTTTATTGTTGAGATGACTCGTCCCCCTGACTCTCAAGTTCCAGACCAAGTCTGGAAGGTATATGTGGACGGAAGCTCTACTTCAAATGGTTGTGGAGCAGGCGTCATATGTCAGTCGCCGGAGGGCGACAGGTATGAGTATGCTCTACGCTTCAGTTTTCAGGCCTCAAACAATGAGGCAGAATATGAAGCTTTACTAGCCGGAATCTGCATGTGCAAGGCGGCAGGGCAAGAAAAATAGACGCCTGTTCCGATTCACAATTGATAGTGAGTCAGTACAATGGCGAATACGAAGCAACCCATCCGGCCATGATCAAGTATTTACAGGCGGTCCGACAAGCAGTCGGCTCCCTTGAGGATTTCCGTCTTATCCAAGTGCCGAGATCAGAAAACAACCAGGCGGATGCACTGTCAAAATTAGCATCATCCGCCTCCTCTGATACTCCTCGAACTGTTTTTTTGGGAAGTAATGGAGAAGAGAAGCATCGTGGAAGACCCTATTGGAATCCTAGACAGAAGCTCAACCTGGATGGATCCAATCAGGGCATATCTGACAAATGGTACCCTGCCGGATGATCATCAACAGGCGGCAGCACTGAAAAAAACGAGCCGCCAGTTTTGAAATAATAAAGGGAGAACTTCACAAAAGGGGGTACCTTCAACCCTTCTTAAAGTGTGTTGCTCAAGAGAAGGGACGAGAGATACTAGACGATCTTCACTCTGGTTACTGTGCTTCTCATATAGGCGGTAGGACGCTTGCTCAACGGGCAAGGCGGCAGGGCTACTTTTGGCCTACTTTAGAAGCAGATGCAATGGAGATGGTGAAAAAATGTGACAAGTGCCAAAGGTTTGGCCAGCTCATTCACCGTCCGGCTACTGACCTCACTACCATTCATAGCCACTACCGTTTGCTAAGTGGGGCATGGACATTCTGGGTCCATATACGCCTGCTACAGGCGGAAGGAGGTACATACTTGTTGTCGTCGACTACTTCACTAAATGGGTAGAGGCGGAGGCTGTAAAGGGAATCAAGACGAAGGATGTAATTTCATTCATTTGGAAAAATGTCATCACTCGGTTTGGGGTTCCCATGTCTATGGTCTTTGATAATGGTCCCCAATTTGAGACGCCTGTTCTCAAAGCTGGTTGGGTGACCAAGGAATTGCACACTACTTTGCATCTGTCGGCCGTCCACAAGCAAACGGCCAGGTAGAAGCCTTTAATAAAATCATCTCAGACGGTCTCAAGAAAAAGATTGAACGAGCAGGCGGCCTATGGGCGGATGAATTACCACATATTCTCTGGGCCATTAGGACGACTGAAAAAGGGGCGACTGGAGAAACTCCATTCCTCCTAACTTATGGTGCGGAAGCTGTTCTTCCAATAGAACACTACGAGCCGACTCTTCGAGTAATGCTATATGACGAAGAGGCAAACTGGAAGCCATGCGCCTGGCATTAGATTCACTTCCTGAAAGGAGGGGCAATGCTGTCTTGCGCCATGAAATTTACCGCCTGAGAATGATTAGATCATACAACAAAAAAGTACACAGGCGTCCACTCAAAGTGGGGGACTTTGTACTTAGAAAAATGGAAGCAGTTGGTAGGGCTAATGAGTCTGGCAAACTAACTCCCAACTGGGAAGGACCCTACCGAATCTGTGAAGAGGTCAGGGACGGTACCTACCGGCTGGAAACACCAGACGGACGACCGTTGCCTCGAACTTGGAATGTAGATAATCTTAAGAAATATTTCTTTTGAGTGATGTAAATAATCAAGAGCTACTTAATAAAAGTTTGCACTTAATATTCAATTTTGTACTAAGAGGGGCATGCCGTTTGTACCTTTACAGTCGGCTACTCTCCATCGAGTATTTCTCACCATAAGGGCATGTCGTCTGGACATATAGTCGGCTACTCTCCATAGAAGAGGGCCGACTGGTTCCAAACACACAACCACCTCCCTTATACTTAGCTAAAAAAGATTAGGGCCTGGCCGACCCTGTGCCTAACAGGCGGCTACCCCCTTTTTACTTAGCACCTACGTTCACCAAGAACTAACCAAGGCCACAGGCCAAATGATCAGACCAGGCGCCAAGCCAACTAATCAAATCTTCAAAACTAATACGACCTGTCCTAACATCATAGTAGGCGTCCGGCGGCATCCCTCCGGATGAAATTCGTCGCAGAGAGAAGCTCCCTTTTGGGTGGAACATTGCTCTATAAACTAATTACACGGCACCTATACGACTGCCCCCAAGGGCAACCACGTAGCCGTTTTTGAGACAAGGATAACTCTATCACTAACCAAACCAGTGGTAGCAGTTGACATCTGAGTCAGATGACCGCCTGTATTACTTGGGATAAATGCAGGGGGTACCTCTTGAGTTAATAGCCAACAAACATTGGCGAATCAAGGGGTCTAGCCGGCCTCCGCCGCCTGGTACCTCTACTTCTCAAAAAAGAGTGACGGAGACTGAGTAACACCAACGTTAACTCATAGTCACTCCCTCAAACTTGGTGTGGAACCTAAAAGGTTTGAGTAGACCGCCTGTTTTTTTGGCAAACAGAGGCTCTATACCACTACTCCTGCTAGGTTAACAACTTATGAGTTAAAAGCCAACAAACATTGGCGAATAAAGGGGAACAACCGGTACCCACCGCTTGATACCTCTACTACTCAGTTCCATGGCAACTAGGTAACAATCATGTTTACTTGGTCAGACCACTTTCCTACTTGGTTAATTTTACAAATGACAGGACCGCCTGCCTAAAGGGGATCCAGTCTTTAAAATGGTTCGAATACCGATTGAATAAAAGGCCGACTGATCGTCTATCCTGGAAACCGACAATGTTGTAGCCAAGCCTAACAACTTGGTTATGGACATTTCTTTGGTTCAAGACGTAGCATCATGTATTGGTGCTATGCATTCTATCCTTGGGCAGCAAGATATTCAACCCCTTGAATTTCTTGTTGTTCTTATTAACTAGTTTATTCTAGTTCTTTTTATGCTTTGAATAAATTGTAAACTTTAGTCATTTTAAGTTTGCAAATTAGTTATATTTTTTCTTAGTTCTTTTTAGCTGATTTTAGTTCGAAAAATATTGTCACATTCACACAAAAGTACAAGTGCAAAGATACATCAAAATGGCAGCCATTTAAGCTTGGAATCCGAAATTCTTTTACAAGGAATTTCAAAGCTTTGACTTGGGAGTTACAATCAGTTTTCAAAGAGGAATTACAAGCCATTACAAGCCTTAACTTCAGCCTTCAAGTGGCCGTTGATATCAGTCAACATTGGAGCATCTTAAGCCTTAATTTCAGCCTTCAATTGGCTGTTTAATTCAGTCAGCTTTTGGAGCAACTAAAGGGCGTCCAAGTATACCCTTGTCCACATACATTCAAGCTAATTTCAAGGCTTGAACCAAGGAGGAGTTACACTTCTTTGCTGTTTGAATTTGGGCGTGAATATTGGAGGAAATACATCTCCAACTTGCTGCTTGGATGGGCGTGAATTAAGGGGAGTTACACTCTCTTAATTCTGATTTTATTTCAGCCTTAATTTGGAGGTTATAAGCCACCATTTTCTCTTTGATGTATCTAGTTAAGTAAGGCTTCTTTTATTAATGTATCTAGACAACAAAAGCTGATTTGTACTTAGCTTTAGCTTAGGCGTGTAACAAGTGAGCTGAACAGCCACTTAAGTTAGCTTGTACTTAAGGATGCTTGTTTACTATAAATAGCAAGCAAATGTGAATGAAAAAATCAGATTATTCAAACAAAAAAAACTTGTCTTACATTCGTTTCTTGGATTAGAAACAAAAACCTGAAATTCTTGGATTTGGAATTTCGTTTCCTTTGCTTAGTTAGCTAGTTTAGGCTACTAGTTGGCTTGTGATCTTAGGAATCCAAAACGTTTCTTAGTGGTGTGACTTTATCTAAGAAGCCTTTGGTTCTTTAGCCTTATCTATCCCTTGGTTTATCCCTTGTGTATTTCGAGTGTTACTCCAAATATACAACATTTGGCGCTAGAAGGAGGGTGGTCTAGCAAACAAATACCCAAACACAATACCCCAAACACATACCCAAACACAAACCATGGCCGACATCCCACCCCTAATTGGCAAGAATATGTCAATAAGGTTGCACAAGAGAAAGAAGATATGGAGCAACGAATGCAATATTTGCAAGGTCAGTTAAGAGACCTTTCTATTAAGTTGCGCCATCAGAAAGAGGGTTTTACCAATCATAGTGATGAAGAAGTGAGTGAATCTAATTTCAATCACAATGATAGACCTTATCATGAAAGAGAAAGGTCACGGCCTAACAATGACATTAAGGCTGACATTCCGGAGTATGATGGCAAACTCGATGCTGATGAGTTTGTAGAATGGCTTAGAACGGTGGAGAGAGTGTTTGATTACAAGCAAACACCGGAAGAAAAGAAGGTGAAAATTGTAGCCTTGAAGTTGAGAAAATATGCCTCAACTTGGTGGGCTAGCGTGTGTGCCAAAAGGGAAAGGCAAGACAAAGAGAAAGTGAGATCGTGGATCAAGATGAAGAAGTTGCTGAAACAAAAGTTTCTTCCCACATACTATGTGCAAGAAAACTTTTCCAAGTTCCACAACCTCAAACAAGGTACAAAATCAGTAGAAGAATATGCTAGGGAATTTGAAGGATTTGTCATGAAATGTGGAGTAGAGGAAGATGAACCTCAAACATTGGTGCGCTTTTTGGGAGGACTTGACCCAAAAATAGCCAATGTGGCCGAACTACACCCTTACACCACCTTGAAGAGCTCATTATCTTAGCACATAAGATTGAGCAGCAACAAAAAGCAAGAGGCAAAAGTGAATCATCACGTTTTGCATCTCAAACCTCATTTCCCAAAAAAAGCAAACATCAAATTTCCCACCTTTCAAACCCACATCCAATCAGCCTACTTCTAAACCACCTTCACAAAACACCCAAAATTCCAACCCAAAACCAGCCCCAAGAAGATGTTTTCGGTGTCAAGGCCTTGGACATTTGGCTAGTGATTGTCCAAATAAAAGGATTGTCACTTTGATTGAGCATGAAGAGGAGGATGAATTAGAAAATGAAGTGGACAGCAACCTTGAGGAGAATGATGAGTATGCGTGTCTTGGACCAGACGAAGGAGAATGCTTGGTGGTTCGACGCACACTAAGCAATATGGTTGGCAAAGAAGGAAGTTTGCAACGTGAGTCAATCTTTCACACTCGTTGCACCATTGGTGGAAAGGTATGTACATTGATTATTGATGGAGGTAGTTGTACCAATGTAGCTTCACAAGTAATGATAGACAAACTGAAACTTAAAACCGTTCCTCACCCTAAACCTTATGTGATTCAATGGCTAAATCATGGTAAAGGGATTCAAGTAACACAACAAGTCTTGTTATCATTTAGCATTGGTAAAACTTATGAAGAAGAATTGTGGTGTGATGTTATACCTATGGGTGCATGTCATATTTTACTTGGTAGACCTTGGTTGTTTGATAGGCGCGTGATGCATGATGGGTATAAGAACACCTATTCCTTCACTAAGGATGGACGGAAAATACTTCTTACCCCCCTAAACCTCAAAAACGGTCACCCCATATCCACACCCCCTACTTCCCTTACCACTCTCATAAAATCAGAATTGCATGAGTATAAAGCTCACAAACAATTCATTTTAAGCCAACTTGATGCCCCTTCCAAACCGTCACAAGAAGAGCCACACCCACTCCTCACCCCTCTTCTCAAAAACCTTTTCCCATGTTTTCCCCGAAGACATTCCCCATGGCTTACCCCCAAAACGTGACATACAACACAAAATTGATCTTGTTTCCGGATCAATGCTCCCAAACAAACCAGCCTATACAACTTATGATGCTACTCATGTTGCTAACTTGTTTTTTCAATGAGATTGTTCGTTTACATGGTGTACCTAAATCCATGGTGAGTGATCGTGATCCAAAATTTCTAAGTCATTTTTGGCTTACATTATGGAGGAAGATGGGCACGAAATTGAACTTTAGCACTTCAAGTCATCCTCAAACAGATGGTCAAACCGAAGTGACTAATAGAACTTTGGGATCCTTGCTGCGGTCTTTGGCTACTAAACGTCCCAAGCAATGGGAAGAGATGCTTCCTCATGCGGAGTTTGCTTACAATCGTGTGCCTAGCAAGACAACAGGTTTGAGTCCTTTTGAAGTGGTGTTATGGATTCAATCCGTGCACTCCTATTGATCTCACTCCCATTCCCTCACCAAACAAGTTCAGCAATGATGCCGAGGTGCGCGCAAAAGAAATCAAGTCTATGCATGAGCAAGTTCGTTCCAAAATTGAACAAACTAATGCAAAGACTAAGGCATACTATGACAAGAAAAGAAAGGAGGTCCGTTTTCAGCCCGGTGACTTAGTTTGGATTCATCTTCGAAAGGAAAGATTTCCTTCCAAAAGGCGGTCCAAGGTTAGTCCTCGTAGTGATGGTCCATTTGCTATTGTTGAAAAGGTGAATGATAATGCTTACAAAGTTGAGTTGCCCGGAGATTATGGTGTTTCTAGCACCTTTAATGTGGCTGATTTATCACCTTACTATGATGAGTTTGAAGAGTTGCCGAGTTTGAGGGCAAACTCTTTTCAAGAAGGGGGGAATGTTGTAGCCAAGCCTAACAACTTGGTTATGGACATTTCTTTGGTTCAAGACGTAGCATCATGTATTGGTGCTATGCATTCTATCCTTGGGCAGCAAGATATTCAACCCTTGAATTTCTTGTTGTTCTTATTAACTAGTTTATTCTAGTTCTTTTTATGCTTTGAATAAATTGTAAACTTTAGTCATTTTAAGTTTGCAAATTAGTTATATTTTTTCTTAGTTCTTTTTAGCTGATTTTAGTTCGAAAAATATTGTCACATTCACACAAAAGTACAAGTGCAAAGATACATCAAAATGGCAGCCATTTAAGCTTGGAATCCGAAATTCTTTTACAAGGAATTTCAAAGCTTTGACTTGGGAGTTTACAATCAGTTTTCAAAGAGGAATTACAAGCCATTACAAGCCTTAACTTCAGCCTTCAAGTGGCCGTTGATATCAGTCAACATTGGAGCATCTTAAGCCTTAATTTCAGCCTTCAATTGGCTGTTTAATTCAGTCAGCTTTTGGAGCAACTAAAGGGCGTCCAAGTATACCCTTGTCCACATACATTCAAGCTAATTTCAAGGCTTGAACCAAGGAGGAGTTACACTTCTTTGCTGTTTGAATTTGGGCGTGAATATTGGAGGAAATACATCTCC
The DNA here is from genome assembly GCF_001683475.1 of Chenopodium quinoa. Classification (NCBI taxonomy): domain Eukaryota; kingdom Viridiplantae; phylum Streptophyta; class Magnoliopsida; order Caryophyllales; family Amaranthaceae; genus Chenopodium; species Chenopodium quinoa. Next base: position 8,021 of record NW_018743132.1, read on the forward strand.
AACTTGCTGCTTGGATGGGCGTGAATTAAGGGGAGTTACACTCTCTTAATTCTGATTTTATTTCAGCCTTAATTTGGAGGTTATAAGCCACCATTTTCTCTTTGATGTATCTAGTTAAGTAAGGCTTCTTTTATTAATGTATCTAGACAACAAAAGCTGATTTGTACTTAGCTTTAGCTTAGGCGTGTAACAAGTGAGCTGAACAGCCACTTAAGTTAGCTTGTACTTAAGGATGCTTGTTTACTATAAATAGCAAGCAAATGTGAATGAAAAAATCAGATTATTCAAACAAAAAAAACTTGTCTTACATTCGTTTCTTGGATTAGAAACAAAAACCTGAAATTCTTGGATTTGGAATTTTCGTTTCCTTTGCTTAGTTAGCTAGTTTAGGCTACTAGTTGGCTTGTGATCTTAGGAATCCAAAACGTTTCTTAGTGGTGTGACTTTATCTAAGAAGCCTTTGGTTCTTTAGCCTTATCTATCCCTTGGTTTATCCCTTGTGTATTTCGAGTGTTACTCCAAATATACAACAGACAACCAGTCGTCCAGGGGCATAGGCGGCGTGACTAACTATCCGTACCTGTCTGCAACTATCGACCATGTAAAACAGTCGGTATAGTGAACAATTGGATATCAGAATATTCAATACTTAGACAAATTCGAAGCAAAACAAAAAAATCATTAAAAAGAAGCCGGTCATTGAAGACCGGCAAAATATTAAGAGCCCCGGCCCCCTGGCCGGGTAAATACAAAACAAACGGCACGCAGGCCGTGGAAAGAATACATAAAGCTTAAGAAGGGGGCAGATCTTCAATATTAGTAGCTGCCGCCTGGTCAGCACTCTTCTTGCTGGACTCGGCTTCAGCTGCATTCTTTTTTGATGCATTACCCCCAAGCGGCACAAGCGCCACTACCGGCTCCTCCTCCTCCAACGCCTCCTCTAACGCCTCCTCTAACGCCTCCTCTAACGCCTCTTCCTCAGCAGCCGCCAGGATCTCCTGATTATATGTGTTAGAACACTGGCGGTACGTTTTTTCCCAAGAGGCAAAGTCGGCATTGGGGAAGAGGCGGCCCAAAGTCATGCGCTGGATTTGAGCAGAGTCTTCCATCATCTCCCGGACCAGCTCTTTCTTCTCTTGCTTGGCCTTTTCCGAGAGCTCCTTAGTAAGACTCTTCTCCTGGGTCACCAGGCGTTCCTTTACGTTGGCCAAGGATTTCTCCAAGGCTTCGTATGAGTACATCTTTAGGCGAAGAGGTTTCAGCTCGGCCTTGAGATTGGTGATGGTCTCCTCCAGCTCGCCATTCCTCTTCTGGGCCGCCTCTAACTCAGCCCGGATAGCGGCGGTAGCCTGCGCCTGATAATAAAGAATATGAATGGTCAGAACTTCATTTTGGGCAATTTGAAACATTGCCTTATCACAGTTAGAGGCGGCCATGGCTTTTGCAGCCTTTACCTCTTTGTTCTTCCGGTCAAGCGGCTTGCGAAGGCCGTTCACTCGGAGCAGGGCCTAAGTAAAAAGGAGCAGGCGTCAGTTTCCAAACAAAAAAGAAAACAGGCGTCCAGGAATTCAAATACTCAAAAATATGCCAAGTATACCTCGGCAAGGACCCCTGCAATCCCGTCTAGGTCAAGGGTTCCGACACCCCTGACCGCCTCCCTTTCAGCTGGAGGAACGGCCTTGATCATAGACTTGGCCACCTCGACCAAGTCAGGCTCCTGAGGGCCGGCTGCATCAAGCATAAACAAACGGATTAGACCTAGTAAAAAAGGGAGCAAGTCTAAAATTTACAAGGACAACTTCATACTTCTAGGCGGCCCAGCTGGAGTTTTAGAAGAACTGGCCGGCTGTTTCTCAGCCGCCACATGTTTCCTGGCAGAACCAGGAGAGCTCGCAAAAGTCGTCCTCCGGGCCTTGGGGTCCGGCTGTTGGGAAGAAGAAGCTCTTGGAGCGCCCGTCTAAAAAAAGAAGAAAAAAGTCAGTATATGCATAAACACAACTCTAAAAAGAGGGTGAAAGGTTCGAAGCCCACCAAGGGTTCCCCCTTCTTGGGGGAGTCGGTTGAAGCTTGTTGCATGATGGAGGCCCGCAACATGGCCGCCGCAGTCTTGGAGGCGGTACGCTGCAAAAACAAACAGCAAAGTTAATAAAAGTTATAACAAAAATGCACGGAACAGCAGAGTATTCGACAGGCCGACTACCTCTTGAGGACCGACTGCTGAGGCCACAGGCGGCCAAAAAGTACTCGTCGTAGAGCCATTTGAAGCTCGGGACGCAGTGCAGGGGTACTTACTCTCGTACCCCTGAAGTAGAGTCGACCCTCGACTCTACTTTAAAGAGTCCTTTATCTAGGATCTCTTTCTTAGCCTTGGGGGGAACAGGCGGCATGCTGCGGCCGCCTGCAAGAAGGGACGGATTCCTGTTCCACCTATTGAGGCGCTTGTTCAGCTCCGTGTCTGAACTCTCAATGATGAAGAAGGTGCACCGCTAGTCCTTCCATTTATTTGCTTTACCTCTCGTCATGAGGTAGCCCCTGTGGCTCGTCAATTGATACCAGCCGGTACCGCCTGCCTTAGGGGTCTGGCTGAGATAGTTCATGTGGGAGAAAGCCTCGAAGCTCGGCTCCACCCCGTGCAGTTCGCACCCGGCCACATAGCCGAGTACGTTGACCCAGGAGTTCGGGGCTAACTGCCATAACCCCAACTCATACCCATCCAAGATCCGCTGAACAGCCGGATGTAGTGGGAAGCGCAGCCCAGCCTTGATGGCCGCCTCGTAGCAGCCAAAGCAGGCGCTATCATAATTGGTACCAGCCGGCCAGACGACTGTGTCTTCTGGATCCGGCACAAACACTAAAAAGCCGGGGCCCATTGTGTGGTTTGCGATAAAGCTCTCCAGTTTCTCTGGCATGGCCGTGATCCGGCCCGGGGTACCGTGCAGTAGTAGGGGGTATTTTGCTCTCGGTAAGAGGCGGATGGCTCCGCCCAATTGTCCCCCTTCTCAACTACGTGAGAAAGCCTCGCATCTTGCAGGCGACTGTTTTTCTCTTCTGTGTCCAGAGAAGCATGGCCAGAAGAGCTAGACTCGAATCGTCCTCTGACGAGTCCGAAGAGGAAGACTCCTCCCTCTCCCGGAGGGGCCTGCCTCCTCTCCTTTAAAAGGAGCAGGAGAGAATGAAGAATTGTCAACTGAGAAATGGGAAGGGGTCACTTTGATTCCTCCCTCGGAGCAGCCGGCTTTCAAGCCGCTTTGTTTCACTTCCACATCTGGCGCCTGGTCAGATGTTTCACTAATCGGCACCCTGCGGGAGGAGCCGTCTGAATTTGAGATCCGGGCAGTCTTTTTTGTTCTGGCCATCATGCTCTGCATAGACACAGATACAGTCGGACTTTGTATAAAGGGCAAAGATGGGTCCGGAAAAGGGCAGGCGGCACTCCTAGTCCTAGATTCAGCCGTCCCCGGTGACCGACTGATCACTAACCTAGGTCGTGTCGTGTGCTTCCGTGGTGCCATTTCAAAAAAAAAGAATAAAATAAAAAGAAAATTAAGAGTAAGAGAACCGACAGTTACCTGAACGAGTGACGATTGATGAAGTTCTGAAAATCCTTTGCAGACGGCTTGTCAGAGCAGGCGGTAGGCAGAAAAGTCTAAAATGTTAGAGCAAGTTCAGGGGTCGAATGTTCTCTCACAAAGTTCTCAAGTGTGAAAATGACTGAAGCCAACACTCCTTTATATAGGCGAAGTGAGAAGGCGAAGGGTCACTTCCAGAATTCAAAATTTGGGCAAGAGAATCTCTCGGCCCTTCGCCGAGTGACACCTGTAGCAGGCCGTCGCCTGTTACAGTTCGACACCTGTCACAGGTAATACGTGACCAGTCACGTGCCACTTGTGAGGGGCAAATGATTAGGGGATTTTGCTCCCACCAATCGGAATGCACCACGTGGGCCAATCAGGTCCTGCAAGTGTCCCCCAGTTGGAACTGTCAAGACTTGCCACGTGGCACGCGCTTATTCGTCCACCTTGGACCTATTATGTCATGACACGTGGCATACTCCATGCCTAATGGAGAAACCGGCCACCCAGGCCCAACTTCCGAGGGAAGCCCAATCAGCCCTAGGTTAACCTAAAACCTAGGACTGGCACGTTTCCAAGGTTATAAATACCTCCCTTAATCCTCATTAAGGAGGGATTACACATTAATTACAGAGATTACACAGAAGTTAATAGGCTGATCACGCTAACAAAGCAGATTACGCTAAAAGCTCACATTAAACACTCTCTCCTAGAGAGATCCAATCACTTTAATTTCCGCATTAATTACTCCTTAATCAAGTACTAACTTGACCGTTGGAGGCGGAGCTCCCACCACCAGGAGTCTCCGTTGTTTTGCAGGTACAGTGCGTCCGGTTCCAGTCTCGGAATTGTAACTCTCCCGCAGGAAATCAGAAAACCCCGAAACAAAAACACATTTAAACAAAGCTTTTTTAAATCAAATGAAAGTTTAAATCCATTTCAAAAAAGCTAATTGAATCAAGTGAAAGTCTAGGTAATTCAAACAAAGCTTTTTGAATCAAATGACTGTCAAATGCGTTCAACAATGCTAATTGAATCAAATGAGAGTCAAACACATTCAAACAAAGCTTTTTGAATCAAATGAAGTCATATGCATTCAACAGATCAAATTGAATCAATTAAAAGTCAACCACATTCAAACAAAGCTAATTAAATCCAATGGAAGGCAAACACATTCAAACAAAGCTATTTGAATCAAATGAAAGTCAACCACATTCAAACAAAGCTAATTGAATCAAATGAAAGTTAACCACATTCAAACAAAGCATATTAAATCAAGTGAAAATCAAACACATTCAAACAAAGCTTTTTGAATCAAAAGAAAGTCAAATGATTTCAAAAAAGCTAATTGAATCAAGTGAAAGTCAACAAATTCAAACATAGCTTTTTGAATCAAATGATTGTCAAATGCATTCAACGATACTAATTGAATCATATGAAAGTCAAACACATTCAAACAAATCTTTTTGAATCAAATGAAAGTCAAATGCATTCAACAGATCAAATTGAATCAATTAAAAGTCAACCACATTTAAACAAAGCTAATTAAATCCAATGGAAGGCAAACACATTCAAACAAAGCTATTAGAATCAAATGAAAGTTAAACACATTCAAACAATGCTATCTGAATCGAATGAAAGTCAAATGCATTCAAAAAAGATAATTAAATCAAACGAAAGTCAAACACATTCAGACAAAGCTAATTGCATCAAATGAAAGTCAAAAACATTCAAACAAAAGCTAATTAAATCATATGAAAGTCAAATGCTTTGAAAAAAGCTAATTGAATCAAGTAAAAGTCCAAAGAATTCAAACAAAGCTTTTTGAATAAATGATTGTCAAATGCATTCAACGAGGATAATTGAATCATATGACAGTCAAACAAACTTTTTGAATCAAATGAAAGTCAAATGCATTCAACAAAGCAAATTGACTCAATTGAAAGTTAACCACATTCAAGCAAAGCTAATTGAATCAAATGAAAGTCAAACACATTTAAACAAAGCTATTTGAACCAAATGAAAGTCAAGCACATTCAAGAAATGCTATTTGAATCAGATGAAAGTCAAACGCATTCAAAAAAGGTATTTAAATCAAGTGAAAGTCAAAATCATTCAAACAAAGCTATTTGAATCAAATTAAAGTCAAACACATTCAAACAAAGCTTTTTGAATTAAATGAAAGTCAAATGCATTAAACAAAGCTAATTGATTCAAATGAAAGTCAATCACATTCAAACAAAGCTAATTTAATCAAATAAAAATCAAACACATTCAAACAAAGCTTTTTCAATCAAATGAAATTCAAATGCATTCAAAATAGCGATTTGAATCAAGTGAAAGTCAAACAAAGCTTTTTGAATCAAATGATTGTCAAATCCGTTCAAACAATGCTAATTGAATCATATGAAAAGTCAAGCAAAGCTAATTGAATCAAGTGAAAGTCTAGGTAATTCAAACAAAGCTTTTTGAATTAAATGACTGTCAAATGCGTTCAACGATGCTAATTGAATCAAATGAGAGTCAAACACATTCAAACAAAGCTTTTTGAATCAAATG
>NW_018743133.1:0-42918 GCF_001683475.1 Chenopodium quinoa
TTGAATAATGCATTTGACTTTCATTGATTCAATTAGCTTTGTTGAATGAATTTGACTTTCATTTGATTCAAAAAGCTTTTAATTGAATGTGTTTCACTTTCATTTGATTCAATTACCTTTGTAGAATGCATTTGAGTTTTATTTGATTCAATTAGCTTTGTAGAATGCATTTAACTTTCATTTGATTCAAAAAGCTTGTTTGAATGTGTTTGACTTTCATTTGATTCAATTAGCTTTGTAGAATGCATTTGACTTTCATTTAATTCAATTAGCTTTGTTGAATGTATTTGACTTTCGTATCATTCGAAAAACTTTGGTTGAACGTGTTTGAATTCATTTGATTCAATTAGCCTTGTAGATTGCATTTGACTTTCATTTGATTCAATTAGCTTTGTTGAAAGCATTTGACTTTCTTTTGATTCAAAAAGCTATGTTTGAATGTTTGACTTTCATTTGTTTCAATTAGCTTTGTAGAATGTGTTTGACTTTCATTTGATTTAATTAGCCTATTTGAATGCATTTGACTTTCATTTGATTCAAAAAGCTATGTTTGAATGTGTTTAACTTTCATTTGATTCAATTAGCCTTTTAGAATGCATTTGAATTTCATTTGATTCAATTAGCTTTGTTGAATGCATTTGACTTTCATTTGATTTTAAAAAGCTTTAATGTGTTTGACTTTCATTTGATTCAATTAGCTTGTTTGATCGTGTTAATTTTCTTTTGATTCAATTAGCTTTGAATAATGCATTTGACTTTCATTTGATTGAATTAGTTTTGTTGAATGAATTTGACTTTCATTTGATTCAAAAAGCTTTGATTGAATGTGTTTCACTTTCGTTTGATTCAATTACCTTTGTAGAATGCATTTGAGTTTTATTTGATTCAATTAGCTTTGTTAAAAGCATTTTAATTTCATTTGATTCAAAAAGCTTTCTTTGAATGTGTTTGACTCTCATTTGTTCAATTAGCTTTTTAGAATGCATTTAACTTTCATTTGATTCAAAAAGCTTGGTTTGAATGTGTTTGACTTTCATTTGATTCAATTAGCTTTGTAGAATGCATTTGACTTTCATTTAATTCAATTAGCTTTGTTGAATGTATTTGACTTTTATATCATTTGAAAAACTTTGGTTGAATGTGTTTGAATTCATTTGATTCAATTAGCCTTGTAGATTGCATTTGACTTTCATTTGATTCAATTAGCTTTGTTGAAAGCATTTGACTTTCATTTGATTCAAAAAAGCTATGTTTGAATGTGTTTGACTTTCATTTGATTCAATTAGCTTTGTAAATGTGTTTGACTTTCATTTGATTCAATTAGCTTATTTGAATGCATTTGACTTTCATTTGATTCAAAAAGCTTGTTTGAATGTGTTTAACTTTCATTTCATTCAATTAGCCTTTTAGAATGCATTTGAATTTCATTTGATTCAATTAGCTTTTTGAATGCATTTGACTTTCATTTGATTCAAAAAGCTTTGTTTGAATATGTTTCACTTTCATTTGATTCAATTAGTTTTGTTTGATCGTGTTAAATTTTTTTTTGATTCAATTAGCTTTGAATAATGCATTTGACTTTCATTTGATTCAATTAGCTTTGTTGAATGAATTTGACTTTCATTTGATTCAAAAAGATTTGATTGAATGTGTTTCACTTTCGTTTGATTCAATTACCTTTGTAGAATGCATTTGAGTTTTATTTGATTCAATTAGCTTTGTTAAAAGCATTTGACTTTCATTTGATTCAAAAAGCTTTCTTTGAATGTGTTTGACTCTCATTTGATTCAATTAGCTTTTTAGAATGCATTTAACTTTCATTTGATTCAAAAGCTTTGTTTGAATGTGTTTGACTTTCATTTGATTCAATTAGCTTTGTAGAATGCATTTGACTTTCATTTAATTCAATTAGCTTTGTTGAATGTATTTGACTTTCATATCATTCGAAAAACTTTGGTTGAACGTGTTTGAATTCATTTGATTCAATTAGCCTTGTAGATTGCATTTGACTTTCATTTGATTCAATTAGCCTTGTAGATTGCATTTGACTTTCATTTGATTCAATTAGCTTTGTTGAAAGCATTTGACTTTAATTTGATTCAAAAAGCTATGTTTGAATGTGTTTGACTTTCATTTGATTCAATTAGCCTTTTAGAATGCATTTGAATTTCATTTGATTCAATTAGCTTTGTTGAATGCATTTGACTTTTATTTTGATTAAAAAAGCTTTGTTTGAATGTGTTTGACTTTCATTTAATTCAATTAGCTTTGTAGAATGCATTTGACTTTCATTTGATTCAACTAGCTTTGTTGCATGCATTTGACATTTATTTGTTTCAAAAAACTTTGTTTGAATATGTTTGACTTTCATTTGATTCAATTAGCCTTGTAGAATGCATTAGACTTTCATTTGATTCAATTAGCATTGTTTGAATGTGTTTTGACTTTCATTTTAATTCAATTTTTGTAGATTGCATTTGACTTTCATTTGATTCAATTAGCTTTGTTGAATGCTTTTGACTTTCATTTTGATTCAAAAAGCTTTGTTTCTATGTGTTTCACTTTCATTTGATTCAATTAGCTTTGTAGAATGCATTTGACTTTCATTTAATTCAATTAGCTTTGTTGAATGTATTTGACTTTAATATCATTCGAAAAACATTGGTTGAATGTGTTTGAATTCATTTGATTCAATTAGCCTTGTAGATTGCATTTGACTTTCATTTGATTCAATTAGCTTTGTTGAAAGCATTTGACTTTCATTTGATTCAAAAAGCTATGTTTGAATGAGTTTGACTTTCATTTGTTTCGATTAGCTTTGTAGAATGTGTTTGACTTTCATTTGATTTAATTAGCTTATTTGAATGCATTCGACTTTCATTTGATTCAAAAAAGCTATGTTTGAATATGTTTGACTTTCATTTGATTCAATTAGCCTTTTAGAATGCATTTGAATTTCATTTGATTCAATTAGCTTTGTTGAATGCATTTGACTTTCATTTGATTAAAAAAGCTTTGTTTGAATGTGTTTGACTTTTATTTGATTCAATTAGCTTTGTAGAATGCATTTGACTTTCATTTGATTCAATTAGCTTTGTTGCATGCATTTGACTTTCATTTGTTTCAAAAAACTTTGTGTGAATGTGTTTGACTTTCATTTGATTCAATTAGCTTTGTAGAATGCATTAGACTTTCATTTGATTCTATTAGCTTTGTTTGAATGTGTTTGACTTTCATTTGATTCAATTAGTTTTGTAGAATGCATTAGACTTTTATTTGATTCAATTAGCTTTGTTGAATGCATTAGACTTTCATTTGTTTTAAAAAGCTTTTTTTGAATGTGTTTGACTTTCATTTGATTCAATTAGCTTTGTAGAATGCATTTGACTTTTATTTGATTCAATTAGCTTCGTTGAATGCATTTGACTTTCATTTGATTCAAAAAGCTTTGTTTGAATATGTTTGACTTTCATTTTGATTCAATTAGCTTTGTTTGATTGTGTTTAACTTTCTTTTGATTCAATTCGCTTTGTAGAATGCATTTGACTTTCATTTGATTCAATAGCTTTGTTTGAATGTATTTGACTTTCATTTGATTAAAAAAGCTTTGTTTGAATGTGTTTGACTTTCATTTGATTCAATTAGCTTTGTTTGATCGTGTTTATCTTTCTTTTGATTCAATTCTCTTTGTAGAATGCATTTGACTTTCATTTGATTCAATTAGCTTTGTTAAATGTATTTGACTTTCACTTGATTCAAAAAACTTTGATTGAATGTGTTTGACTTTCATTTTATTCACTTAGCTTTGTAGAATGCATTTGACTTTTATTTGAGTCAATTAGCTTTGTAGAATGCATTTAACTTTCATTTGTATCAAAAAGCTTTGTTTGAATGTGTTTGACTTTCATCTGATTCAATTAGCTTCGTAGAATGCATTAGACTTTCGTTTGATTCAATTAGCTTTGTTTGAATGTGTTTGACTTTCATTTGATTCAATTTTTGTAGATTTCATTTGACTTTCATTTGATTCAATTAGCTTTTTTGAATGCATTTGACTTTCTTTTGATTCAAAAAGCATTGTTTGAATGTGTTTGACTTTCATTTAATTCAATTTTTGTAGATTGCATTTGACTTTCATTTGATTCAATTAGCTTTATTGAATGCATTTGACTTTCATTTGATTGAAAAAGCTTTGTTTGAATGTGTTTGACTTTCATTTGATTCAATAAGCTTATTTGAATGTATTTGACTTTCATTTGATTCAAAAAGCTATGTTTGAATGTGTTTGACTTTCATTTGATTCAATTAGCCTTTTAGAATGCATTTGAATTTCATTTGATTCAATTAGCTTTGTTGAATGCATTTGACTTTCATTTGATTAAAAAAGCTTTGTTTGATTGTGTTTGACTTTCATTTGATTCAATTTTTGTATATTTCATTTGACTTTCATTTGATTCAATTAGCTTTTTTTAATGCATTTGACTTTCATTTGATTTTAAAAGCTTTGTTTGAATGTGTTTGACTTTCATTTGATTGAATTAGCTTTGTTTGATCGTGTTAAATTTTCTTTTGATTCAATTAGCTTTGAATAATTCATTTGACTTTCATTTGATTCAATTAGCTTTGTTGAATGAATTTGACTTTCATTTGATTCAAAAAGCTTTGATTGAATGTGTTTCACTTTCGTTTGATTCAATTACCTTTGTAGAATGCATTTGAGTTTTATTTGATTCAATTAGCTTTGTTAAAAGCATCTGAATTTCATTTGATTCAAAAAGCTTTCTTTGAATGTGTTTGACTCTCATTTGTTCAATTAGCTTTTTAGAATGCATTTAACTTTCATTTGATTCAAAAAGTTTGGTTTGAATGTGTTTGACTTTCATTTGATTCAATTAGCTTTGTAGAATGCATTTGACTTTCATTTAATTTAATTAGCTTTTTTGAATGTATTTGACTTTCATATCATTCGAAAAACTTTGGTTGAATGTGTTTGAATTCATTTGATTCAATTAGCCTTGTAGATTGCATTTGACTTTCATTTGATTCAATTAGCTTTGTTGAAAGCATTTGACTTTCTTTTGATTCAAAAAGCTATGTATGAATGTGTTTGACTTTCATTTGTTTCAATTAGCTTTGTAGAATGTGTTTGACTTTCATTTGATTTAATTATCCTATTTGAATGCGTTTGACTTTCATTTGATTCAAAAAGCTATGTTTGAATGTGTTTAACTTTCATTTCATTCAATTAGCCTTTTAGAATGCATTTGAATTTCATTTGATTCAATTAGCTTTGTTGAATGCATTTGACTTTCATTTGATTAAAAAAGCTTTGTTTGAATGTGTTTGACTTTCATTTGATTCAATTAGCTTTGTAGAATGCATTTGACTTTCATTTGATTCAATTAGCTTTGTTGCATGCATTTGACTTTCATTTGTTTCAAAAAACTTTGTGTGCATGTGTTTGACTTTCATTTGATTCAATTAGCTTTGTAGAATGCATTAGACTTTCATTTGATTCTATTAGCTTTGTTTGAATGTGTTTGACTTTCATTTGATTCAATTAGCTTTGTAGAATGCATTTGACTTATATTTGATTCAATTAGCTTCGTTGAATGCATTAGACTTTCATTTGTTTTAAAAAGCTTTTTTTGAATGTGTTTGACTTTCATTTGATTCAATTAGCTTTGTAGAATTTATTTGACTTTTATTTGATTTAATTAGCTTCGTTGAATGCATTTGACTTTCATTTGATTCAAAAAGCTTTGTTTGAATGTGTTTGACTTTCATTTGATTCAATTAGCTTTGTTTGATTGTGTTTAACTTTCTTTTGATTCAATTCGCTTTGTAGAATGCATTTGACTTTCATTTGTTTTAAAAAGCTTTTTTTGAATGTGTTTGACTTTCATTTGATTCAATTAGCTTTGTAGAATGCATTTGACTTTTTATTTGATTCAATTAGCTTCGTTGAATGCATTTGACTTTCATTTGATTCAAAAAGCTTTCTTTGAATGTGTTTGACTCTCAATTGATTCAATTAGCTTTTTAGAATGCATTTAACTTTCCTTTGATTCAAAAAACTTTGTTTGAATGTGTTTCACTTTCATTTGATTCAATTAGATTTGTAGAATGCATTTGACTTTCATTTAATTCAATTAGCTTTGTTGAATGTATTTGACTTTCATATCATCCGAAAAACATTGGTTGAATGTGTTTGAATTCATTTGATTCAATTAGCCTTGTAGATTACATTCGACTTTCATTTGATTCAATTAGCTTTGTTGAAAGCATTTGACTTTCATTTGATTCAAAAAGCTATGTTTGAATGAGTTTGACTTTCATTTGTTTCAATTAGCTTTGTAGAATGTGTTTGACTTTCATTTGATTTAATTAGCTTATTTGAATGCATTCGACTTTCATTTGATTCAAAAAGCTATGTTTGAATATGTTTGACTTTTATTTGATTCAATTAGCCTTTTAGAATGCATTTGAATTTCATTTGATTCAATTAGCTTTGTTGAATGCATTTGACTTTCATTTGATTAAAAAAGCTTTGTTTGAATGTGTTTGACTTTCATTTGATTCAATTAGCTTTGTAGAATGCATTTGACTTTCATTTGATTCAATTAGCTTTGTTGCATGCATTTGACTTTCATTTGTTTCAAAAAACTTTGTGTGAATGTGTTTGACTTTCATTTAATTCAATTAGCTTTGTAGAATGCATTAGACTTGCATTTGATTCTATTAGCTTTGTTTGAATGTGTTTGACTTTCATTTGATTCAATTAGTTTTGTAGAATGCATTAGACTTTTTTTTTGATTCAATTAGCTTTGTTGAATGCATTAGACTTTCATTTGTTTTAAAAAGCTTTTTTTGAATGTGTTTGACTTTCATTTGATTCAATTAGCTTTGTAGAATGCATTTGACTTTTATTTGATTCAATTAGCTTCGTTGAATGCATTTGACTTTCATTTGATTCAAAAAGCTTTCTTTGAATGTGTTTGACTCTCAATTGATTCAATTAGCTTTTTAGAATGCATTTAACTTTCCTTTGATTCAAAAAGCTTTGTTTGAATGTGTTTGACTTTCATTTGATTCAATTAGCTTTGTAGAATGCATTTGACTTTCATTTAATTCAAATAGCTTTGTTGAATGTATTTGAATTTCATATCATTCGAAAAACATTGGTTGAATGTGTTTGAATTCATTTGATTCAATTAGCCTTGTAGATTGCATTTGACTTTCATTTGATTCAATTAGCTTTGTTGAAAGCATTTGACTTTCATTTGATTCAAAAAGCTATGTTTGATTGTTTTTTACTTTCATTTGATTCAATTAGCTTTGTAAAATGTGTTTGACTTTCATTTGATTCAATTAGCTTATTTGAATGCATTTGACTTTCATTTGATTCAAAAAGCTATGTTTGAATGTGTTTGACTTTCATTTGATTCAATTGGCCTTTTAGAATGCATTTGAATTTCATTTGATTCAATTAGCTTTGTTGAATGCATTTGACTTTCATTTGATTAAAAAAGCTTTGTTTGAATGTGTTTGACTTTAATTTAATTCAATTAGCTTTGTAGAATGCATTTGACTTTTATTTGATTCAATTAGCTTTGTTGCATGCATTTGACATTTATTTGTTTCAAAAAACTTTGTTTGAATGTGTTTGACTTTCATTTGATTCAATTAGCTTTGTAGAATGCATTAGACTTTCATTTGATTCAATTAGCATTGTTTGAATGTGTTTGAATTTCATTTAATTCAATTTTTGTAGATTGCATTTGACTTTCATTTAATCCAATTAGCTTTGCTGAATGCTTTTGACTTTCATTTGATTCAAAAAGCTTTGTTTCTATGTGTTTCACTTTCATTTGATTCAATTAGCTTTGTAGAATGCATTTGACTTTCATTTAATTCAATTAGCTTTGTTGAATGTATTTGACTTTCATATCATCCGAAAAACATTGGTTGAATGTGTTTGAATTCATTTGATTCAATTAGCCTTGTAGATTGCATTTGACTTTCATTTGATTCAATTTGCTTTGTTGAAAGCATTTGACTTTCATTTGATTCAAAAAGCTATGTTTGAATGAGTTTGACTTTCATTTGTTTCAATTAGCTTTGTAGAATGTGTTTGACTTTCATTTGATTTAATTAGCTTATTTGAATGCATTCGACTTTCATTTGATTCAAAAAGCTATGTTTGAATATGTTTGACTTTCATTTGATTCAATTAGCCTTTTAGAATGCATTTGAATTTCATTTGATTCAATTAGCTTTGTTGAATGCATTTGACTTTCATTTGATTTAAAAAGCTTTGTTTGAATGTGTTTGACTTTCATTTGATTCAATTAGCTTTGTAGAATGCATTTGACTTTCATTTGATTCAATTAGCTTTGTTGCATGCATTTGACTTTCATTTGTTTCAAAAAACTTTGTGTGAATGTGTTTGACTTTCATTTGATTCAATTAGCTTTGTAGAATGCATTAGACTTTCATTTGATTCTATTAGCTTTGTTTGAATGTGTTTGACTTTCATTTGATTCAATTAGTTTTGTAGAATGCATTAGACTTTTATTTGATTCAATTAGCTTTGTTGAATGCATTAGACTTTCATTTGTTTTAAAAAGCTTTTTTTGAATGTGTTTGACTTTCATTTGATTCAATTAGCTTTGTAGAATGCATTTGACTTTTATTTGATTCAATTAGCTTCGTTGAATGCATTTGACTTTCATTTGATTCAAAAAGCTTTGTTTGAATATGTTTGACTTTCATTTGATTCAATTAGCTTTGTTTAATTGTGTTTAACTTTCTTTTGATTCAATTCGCTTTGTAGAATGCATTTGACTTTCATTTGATTCAATAGCTTTGTTGAATGTATTTGACTTTCATTTGATTAAAAAAGCTTTGTTTGAATGTGTTTGACTTTCATTTGATTCAATTAGCTTTGTTTGATCGTGTTTATCTTTCTTTTGATTCAATTCTCTTTGTAGAATGCATTTGACTTTCATTTGATTCAATTAGCTTTGTTGAATGTATTTGACTTTCACTTGATTCAAAAAACTTTGATTGAATGTGTTTGACTTTCATTTGATTCACTTAGCTTTGTAGAAAGCATTTGACTTTTATTTGATTCAATTAGCTTTGTAGAATGCATTTAACTTTCATTTGTATCAAAAAGCTTTGTTTGAATGTGTTTGACTTTCATCTGATTCAATTAGCTTCGTAGAATGCATTAGACTTTCGTTTGATTCAATTAGCTTTGTTTGAATGTGTTTGACTTTCATTTGATTCAATTTTTGTAGATTTCATTTGACTTTCATTTGATTCAATTAGCTTTTTTGAATGCATTTGACTTTCATTTGATTCAAAAAGCATTGTTTGAATGTGTTTGACTTTCATTTAATTCAATTTTTGTAGATTGCATTTGACTTTCATTTGATTCAATTAGCTTTATTGAATGCATTTTGCTTTCATTTGATTGAAAAAGCTTTGTTTGAATGTGTTTGACTTTCATTTGATTCAATAAGCTTATTTGAATGCATTTGACTTTCATTTGATTCAAAAAGCTATGTTTGAATGTGTTTGACTTTCATTTGATTCAATTAGCCTTTTAGAATGCATTTGAATTTCATTTGATTCAATGAGCTTTGTTGAATGCATTTGACTTTCATTTGATTAAAAAAAGCTTTGTTTGATTGTGTTTGACTTTCATTTGATTCAATTTTTGTATATTTCATTTGACTTTCATTTGATTCAATTAGCTTTTTTGAATGCATTTGACTTTCATTTGATTTTAAAAGCTTTGTTTGAATGTGTTTGATTTTCATTTGATTGAATTAGCTTTGTTTGATCGTGTTAAATTTTCTTTTGATTCAATTAGCTTTGAATAATGCATTTGACTTTCATTTGATTCAATTAGCTTTGTTGAATGAATTTGACTTTCATTTGATTCAAAAAGCTTTGATTGAATGTGTTTCACTTTCGTTTGATTCAATTACCTTTGTAGAATGCATTTGAGTTTTATTTGATTCAATTAGCTTTGTTAAAAGCATCTGAATTTCATTTGATTCAAAAAGCTTTCTTTGAATGTGTTTGACTCTCATTTGTTCAATTAGCTTTTTAGAATGCATTTAACTTTCATTTGATTCAAAAAGCTTGGTTTGAATGTGTTTGACTTTCATTTAATTCAATTAGCTTTGTAGAATGTATTTGACTTTCATTTAATTTAATTAGCTTTGTTGAATGTATTTGACTTTCATATCATTCGAAAAACTTTGGTTGAATGTGTTTGAATTCATTTGATTCAATAAGCCTTGTAGATTGAATTTGACTTTCATTTGATTCAATTAGCTTTGTTGAAAGCATTTGACTTTCTTTTGATTCTAAAAGCTATGTTTGAATGTGTTTGACTTTCATTTGTTTCAATTAGCTTTGTAGAATGTGTTTGACTTTCATTTGATTTAATTAGCCTATTTGAATGCGTTTGACTTTCATTTGATTCAAAAAGCTATGTTTGAATGTGTTTAACTTTCATTTCATTCAATTAGCCTTTTAGAATGCATTTGAATTTCATTTGATTCAATTAGCTTTGTTGAATGCATTTGACTTTCATTTGATTCAAAAAGCTTTGTTTGAATGTGTTTCACTTTCATTTGATTCAATTAGTTTTGTTTGATCGTGTTAAATTTTCTTTTGATTCAATTAGCTTTGAATAATGCATTTGACTTTCATTTGATTCAATTAGCTTTGTTGAATGAATTTGACTTTCATTTGATTCAAAAAGCTTTGATTGAATGTGTTTCACTTTCGTTTGATTCAATTACCTTTGTAGAATGCATTTGAGTTTTATTTGATTCAATTAGCTTTGTTAAAAGCATTTGACTTTCATTTGATTCAAAAAGCTTTCTTTGAATGTGTTTGACACTCATTTGTTCAATTAGCTTTTTAGAATGCATTTAACTTTCATTTGATTCAAAAAGCTTTGTTTGAATGTGTTTGACTTTCATTTGATTCAATTAGCTTTGTTTGATCGTGTTAAATTTTCTTTTGATTCAATTAGCTTTGAATAATGCATTTGACTTTCATTTGATTCAATTAGCTTTGTTGAATGAATTTAACTTTCATTTGATTCAAAAAGCTTTGATTGAATGTGTTTCACTTTCATTTGATTCAATTACCATTGTAGAATGCATTTGAGTTTTATTTGATTCAATTAGCTTTGTTAAAAGCATTTGAATTTCATTTGATTCAAAATGCTTTCTTTGAATGTGTTTGACTCTCATTTGTTCAATTAGCTTTTTAGAATGCATTTAACTTTCATTTGATTCAAAAAGCTTGGTTTGAATGTGTTTGACTTTCATTTAATTCAATTAGCTTTGTAGAATGCATTTGACTTTCATTTAATTCAATTAGCTTTGTTGAATGTATTTGACTTTCATATCATTTGAAAAACTTTGGTTGAATGTGTTTGAATTCATTTGATTCAATTAGCCTTGTAGATTGCATTTGACTTTCATTTGATTCAATTAGCTTTGTTGAATGCATTTGACTTTCATTTGATTCAAAAAGCTTTGTTTGAATGTGTTTCACTTTCATTTGATTCAATTAGCTTTGTTTGATCGTGTTAAATTTTCATTTGATTCAAAAAGCTTTGTTTCAATGTGTTTGACTTTCATTTAATTCAATTTTTTTAGATTGCATTTGACTTTCATTTGATTCAATTAGCTTTATTGAATGCATTTGACTTTCATTTGATTCAATTAGCTTTGTTGAATGCATTTGACTTTCATTTGATTAAAAAAGCTTTGTTTGAATGTGTTTGACTTTTATTTGATTCAATTAGCTTTGTAGAATGCATTTGACTTTCATTTGATTCAATTAGCTTTGTTGCATGCATTTGACTTTCATTTGTTTCAAAAAACTTTGTGTGAATGTGTTTGACTTTCATTTGATTCAATTAGCTTTGTAGAATGCATTAGACTTTCATTTGATTCTATTAGCTTTGTTTGAATGTGTTTGACTTTCATTTGATTCAATTAGTTTTGTAGAATGCATTAGACTTTTATTTGATTCAATTAGCTTTGTTGAATGCATTAGACTTTCATTTGTTTTAAAAAGCTTTTTTTGAATGTGTTTGACTTTCATTTGATTCAATTAGCTTTGTAGAATGCATTTGACTTTTATTTGATTCAATTAGCTTCGTTGAATGCATTTGACTTTCATTTGATTCAAAAAGCTTTGTTTGAATATGTTTGACTTTCATTTGATTCAATTAGCTTGGTTTGATTGTGTTTAACTTTCTTTTGATTCAATTCGCTTTGTAGAATGCATTTGACTTTCATTTGATTCAATAGCTTTGTTGAATGTATTTGACTTTCATTTGATTAAAAAAGCTTTGTTTGAATGTGTTTGACTTTCATTTGATTCAATTAGCTTTGTTTGATCGTGTTTATCTTTCTTTTGATTCAATTCTCTTTGTAGAATGCATTTGACTTTCATTTGATTCAATTAGCTTTGTTAAATGTATTTGACTTTCACTTGATTCAAAAAACTTTGATTGAATGTGTTTGACTTTCATTTTATTCACTTAGCTTTGTAGAATGCATTTGACTTTTATTTGATTCAATTAGCTTTGTAGAATGCATTTAACTTTCATTTGTATCAAAAAGCTTTGTTTGAATGTGTTTGACTTTCATCTGATTCAATTAGCTTCGTAGAATGCATTAGACTTTCGTTTGATTCAATTAGCTTTGTTTGAATGTGTTTGACTTTCATTTGATTCAATTTTTGTAGATTTCATTTGACTTTCATTTGATTCAATTAGCTTTTTTGAATGCATTTGACTTTCATTTGATTCAAAAAGCATTGTTTGAATGTGTTTGACTTTCATTTAATTCAATTTTTGTAGATTGCATTTGACTTTCATTTGATTCAATTAGCTTTATTGAATGCATTTGACTTTCATTTGATTGAAAAAGCTTTGTTTGAATGTGTTTGACTTTCATTTGATTCAATAAGCTTATTTGAATGCATTTGACTTTCATTTGATTCAAAAAGCTATGTTTGAATGTGTTTGACTTTCATTTGATTCAATTAGCCTTTTAGAATGCATTTGAATTTCATTTGATTCAATTAGCTTTGTTGAATGCATTTGACTTTCATTTGATTAAAAAAGCTTTGTTTGATTGTGTTTGACTTTCATTTGATTCAATTTTTGTATATTTCATTTGACTTTCATTTGATTCAATTAGCTTTTTTTAATGCATTTGACTTTCATTTGATTTTAAAAGCTTTGTTTGAATGTGTTTGACTTTCATTTGATTGAATTAGCTTTGTTTGATCGTGTTAAATTTTCTTTTGATTCAATTAGCTTTGAATAATGCATTTGACTTTCATTTGATTCAATTAGCTTTGTTGAATGAATTTGACTTTCATTTGATTCAAAAAGCTTTGATTGAATGTGTTTCACTTTCGTTTGATTCAATTACCTTTGTAGAATGCATTTGAGTTTTATTTGATTCAATTAGCTTTGTTAAAAGCATCTGAATTTCATTTGATTCAAAAAGCTTTCTTTGAATGTGTTTGACTCTCATTTGTTCAATTAGCTTTTTAGAATGCATTTAACTTTCATTTGATTCAAAAAGTTTGGTTTGAATGTGTTTGACTTTCATTTGATTCAATTAGCTTTGTAGAATGCATTTGACTTTCATTTAATTTAATTAGCTTTTTTGAATTTATTTGACTTTCATATCATTCGAAAAACTTTGGTTGAATGTGTTTGAATTCATTTGATTCAATTAGCCTTGTAGATTGCATTTGACTTTCATTTGATTCAATTAGCTTTGTTGAAAGCATTTGACTTTCTTTTGATTCAAAAAGCTATGTATGAATGTGTTTGACTTTCATTTGTTTCAATTAGCTTTGTAGAATGTGTTTGACTTTCATTTGATTTAATTATCCTATTTGAATGCGTTTGACTTTCATTTGATTCAAAAAGCTATGTTTGAATGTGTTTAACTTTCATTTCATTCAATTAGCCTTTTAGAATGCATTTGAATTTCATTTGATTCAATTAGCTTTGTTGAATGCATTTGACTTTCATTTGATTAAAAAAGCTTTGTTTGAATGTGTTTGACTTTCATTTGATTCAATTAGCTTTGTAGAATGCATTTGACTTTCATTTGATTCAATTAGCTTTGTTGCATGCATTTGACTTTCATTTGTTTCAAAAAACTTTGTGTGCATGTGTTTGACTTTCATTTGATTCAATTAGCTTTGTAGAATGCATTAGACTTTCATTTGATTCTATTAGCTTTGTTTGAATGTGTTTGACTTTCATTTGATTCAATTAGCTTTGTAGAATGCATTTGACTTATATTTGATTCAATTAGCTTCGTTGAATGCATTAGACTTTCATTTGTTTTAAAAAGCTTTTTTTGAATGTGTTTGACTTTCATTTGATTCAATTAGCTTTGTAGAATTTATTTGACTTTTATTTGATTCAATTAGCTTCGTTGAATGCATTTGACTTTCATTTGATTCAAAAAGCTTTGTTTGAATGTGTTTGACTTTCATTTGATTCAATTAGCTTTGTTTGATTGTGTTTAACTTTCTTTTGATTCAATTCGCTTTGTAGAATGCATTTGACTTTCATTTGTTTTAAAAAGCTTTTTTTGAATGTGTTTGACTTTCATTTGATTCAATTAGCTTTGTAGAATGCATTTGACTTTTATTTGATTCAATTAGCTTCGTTGAATGCATTTGACTTTCATTTGATTCAAAAAGCTTTCTTTGAATGTGTTTGACTCTCAATTGATTCAATTAGCTTTTTAGAATGCATTTAACTTTCCTTTGATTCAAAAAACTTTGTTTGAATGTGTTTCACTTTCATTTGATTCAATTAGCTTTGTAGAATGCATTTGACTTTCATTTAATTCAATTAGCTTTGTTGAATGTATTTGACTTTCATATCATCCGAAAAACATTGGTTGAATGTGTTTGAATTCATTTGATTCAATTAGCCTTGTAGATTACATTCGACTTTCATTTGATTCAATTAGCTTTGTTGAAAGCATTTGACTTTCATTTGATTCAAAAAGCTATGTTTGAATGAGTTTGACTTTCATTTGTTTCAATTAGCTTTGTAGAATGTGTTTGACTTTCATTTGATTTAATTAGCTTATTTGAATGCATTCGACTTTCATTTGATTCAAAAAGCTATGTTTGAATATGTTTGACTTTCATTTGATTCAATTAGCCTTTTAGAATGCATTTGAATTTCATTTGATTCAATTAGCTTTGTTGAATGCATTTGACTTTCATTTGATTAAAAAAGCTTTGTTTGAATGTGTTTGACTTTCATTTGATTCAATTAGCTTTGTAGAATGCATTTGACTTTCATTTGATTCAATTAGCTTTGTTGCATGCATTTGACTTTCATTTGTTTCAAAAAACTTTGTGTGAATTTGTTTGACTTTCATTTAATTCAATTAGCTTTGTAGAATGCATTAGACTTGCATTTGATTCTATTAGCTTTGTTTGAATGTGTTTGACTTTCATTTGATTCAATTAGTTTTGTAGAATGCATTAGACTTTTTTTTGATTCAATTAGCTTTGTTGAATGCATTAGACTTTCATTTGTTTTAAAAAGCTTTTTTTGAATGTGTTTGACTTTCATTTGATTCGATTAGCTTTGTAGAATGCATTTGACTTTTATTTGATTCAATTAGCTTCGTTGAATGCATTTGACTTTCATTTGATTCAAAAAGCTTTCTTTGAATGTGTTTGACTCTCAATTGATTCAATTAGCTTTTTAGAATGCATTTAACTTTCCTTTGATTCAAAAAGCTTTGTTTGAATGTGTTTGACTTTCATTTGATTCAATTAGCTTTGTAGAATGCATTTGACTTTCATTTAATTCAAATAGCATTGTTGAATGTATTTGAATTTCATATCATTCGAAAAACATTGGTTGAATGTGTTTGAATTCATTTGATTCAATTAGCCTTGTAGATTGCATTTGACTTTCATTTGATTCAATTAGCTTTGTTGAAAGCATTTGACTTTCATTTGATTCAAAAAGCTATGTTTGATTGTTTTTTACTTTCATTTGATTCAATTAGCTTTGTAAAATGTGTTTGACTTTCATTTGATTCAATTAGCTTATTTGAATGCATTTGACTTTCATTTGATTCAAAAAGCTATGATTGAATGTGTTTGACTTTCATTTGATTCAATTGGCCTTTTAGAATGCATTTGAATTTCATTTGATTCAATTAGCTTTGTTGAATGCATTTGACTTTCATTTGATTAAAAAAGCTTTGTTTGAATGTGTTTGACTTTAATTTAATTCAATTAGCTTTGTAGAATGCATTTGACTTTCATTTGATTCAATTAGCTTTGTTGCATGCATTTGACATTTATTTGTTTCAAAAAACTTTGTTTGAATGTGTTTGACTTTCATTTGATTCAATTAGCTTTGTAGAATGCATTAGACTTTCATTTGATTCAATTAGCATTGTTTGAATGTGTTTGAATTTCATTTAATTCAATTTTTGTAGATTGCATTTGACTTTCATTTAATCCAATTAGCTTTGCTGAATGCTTTTGACTTTCATTTGATTCAAAAAGCTTTGTTTCTATGTGTTTCACTTTCATTTGATTCAATTAGCTTTGTAGAATGCATTTGACTTTCATTTAATTCAATTAGCTTTGTTGAATGTATTTGACTTTCATATCATCCGAAAAACATTGGTTGAATGTGTTTGAATTCATTTGATTCAATTAGCCTTGTAGATTGCATTTGACTTTCATTTGATTCAATTAGCTTTGTTGAAAGCATTTGACTTTCATTTGATTCAAAAAGCTATGTTTGAATGAGTTTGACTTTCATTTGTTTCAATTAGCTTTGTAGAATGTGTTTGACTTTCATTTGATTTAATTAGCTTATTTGAATGCATTCGACTTTCATTTGATTCAAAAAGCTGTGTTTGAATATGTTTGACTTTCATTTGATTCAATTAGCCTTTTAGAATGCATTTGAATTTCATTTGATTCAATTAGCTTTGTTGAATGCATTTGACTTTCATTTGATTTAAAAAGCTTTGTTTGAATGTGTTTGACTTTCATTTGATTCAATTAGCTTTGTAGAATGCATTTGACTTTCATTTGATTCAATTAGCTTTGTTGCATGCATTTGACTTTCATTTGTTTCAAAAAACTTTGTGTGAATGTGTTTGACTTTCATTTGATTCAATTAGCTTTGTAGAATGCATTAGACTTTCATTTGATTCTATTAGCTTTGTTTGAATGTGTTTGACTTTCATTTGATTCAATTAGTTTTGTAGAATGCATTAGACTTTTATTTGATTCAATTAGGTTTGTTGAATACATTAAACTTTCATTTGTTTTAAAAAGCTTTTTTTGAATGTGTTTGACTTTCATTTCATTCAATTAGCTTTGTAAAATGCATTTGACTTTTATTTGATTAAATTAGCTTCGTTTAATGCATTTGACTTTCATTTGATTCAAAAAGCTTTGTTTGAATATGTTTGACTTTCATGTGATTCGATTAGCTTTGTTTGATTGTGTTTAACTTTCTTTTGATTCAATTCGCTTTGTAGAATGCATTTGACTTTCATTTGATTCAATAGCTTTGTTGAATGTATTTGACTTTCATTTGATTAAAAAAGCTTTGTTTGAATGTGTTTGACTTTCATTTGATTCAATTAGCTTTGTTTGATCGTGTTTATCTTTCTTTTGATTCAATTCTCTTTGTAGAATGCATTTGACTTTCATTTGATTCAATTAGCTTTGTTGAATGAATTTAACTTTCATTTGATTCAAAAAGCTTTGATTGAATGTGTTTCACTTTCATTTGATTCAATTACCATTGTAGAATGCATTTGAGTTTTATTTGATTCAATTAGCTTTGTTAAAAGCATTTGAATTTCATTTGATTCAAAATGCTTTCTTTGAATGTGTTTGACTCTCATTTGTTCAATTAGCTTTTTAGAATGCATTTAACTTTCATTTGATTCAAAAAGCTTGGTTTGAATGTGTTTGACTTTCATTTAATTCAATTAGCTTTGTAGAATGCATTTGACTTTCATTTAATTCAATTAGCTTTGTTGAATGTATTTGACTTTCATATCATTCGAAAAACTTTGGTTGAATGTGTTTGAATTCATTTGATTCAATTAGCCTTGTAGATTGCATTTGACTTTCATTTGATTCAATTAGCTTTGTTGAATGCATTTGACTTTCATTTGATTCAAAAAGCTTTGTTTGAATGTGTTTCACTTTCATTTGATTCAATTAGCTTTGTTTGATCGTGTTAAATTTTCATTTGATTCAAAAAGCTTTGTTTCAATGTGTTTGACTTTCATTTAATTCAATTTTTTTAGATTGCATTTGACTTTCATTTGATTCAATTAGCTTTATGGAATGCATTTGACTTTCATTTGATTGAAAAAGCTTTGTTTGAATGTGTTTGACTTTCATTTGATTCAATTAGCTTATTTGAATGCATTTGACTTTCATTTGATTCAAAAAGCTATGTTTGAATGTGTTTGTATTTCATTTGATTCAAGTAGCCTTTTAGAATGCATTTGAATTTCATTTGATTCAATTAGCTTTGTTGAATGCATTTGACTTTCATTTGATTAAAAAAGCTTTGTTTGAATGTGTTTGACTTTCATTTGAATCAATTTTTGTATATTTCATTTGACTTTCATTTGATTCAATTAGCTTTTTTGAATGCATTTGACTTTCATTTGATTTTAAAAGCTTTGTTTGAATGTGTTTGACTTTCATTTGATTCAATTAGCTTTGTTTGATCGTGTTAAATTTTCTTTTGATTCAATTAGCTTTGAATAATGCATTTGACTTTCATTTGATTCAATTAGCTTTGTTGAATGAATTTGACTTTCATTTGATTCAAAAAGCTTTAATTGAATGTGTTTCACTTTCATTTGATTCAATTACCTTTGTAGAATGCATTTGAGTTTTATTTGATTCAATTAGCTTTGTAGAATGCATTTAACTTTCATTTGATTCAAAAAGCTTGGTTTGAATGTGTTTGACTTTCATTTGATTCAATTAGCTTTGTAGAATGCAATTGACTTTCATTTAATTCAATTAGCTTTGTTGAATGTATTTGACTTTCGTATCATTCGAAAAACTTTGGTTGAACGTGTTTGAATTCATTTGATTCAATTAGCCTTGTAGATTGCATTTGACTTTCATTTGATTCAATTAGCTTTGTTGAAAGCATTTGACTTTCTTTTGATTCAAAAAGCTATGTTTGAATGTGTTTGACTTTCATTTGTGTTGTATATTTGGAGTGACACTCGAAACATACAAGGGTTAAACCAAGGATAGTTAAGGCTAAAGAACCAAAAGGCTTCTTAGATAAAGTCACACCACTAAGAAACGAATTGGATTCCTAAGATCACAAGCTAACTAGTAGCCTAAACTAGCTAACTAAGCAAAGGAACGAAATTCTAAGTCCAAGAATTTCAGGTTAGTTTCTAATCCAAGAAACGTGTATAAAGACAAAGTTGTTTGTTTGGAATAATCTGATTTTTCATTCACATTTGCTTGCTATTTATAGTGAACAAGCATCTTAAGTACAAGCTAAGTTAAGTGGCTTTTAGCTCACTTGTTACACGTTCAAACTAAGTACAAATCAGTTTTTGTAGCCTAGATACATTAATAAAAGAAGCCTTGCTTAACTAGATACATCAAGAGCAAATGGCGGTTTATAACCTCCAAATTATGAGTGAAATAAAATCAGAAACAAGCAAGTGTAACCTCCCCTTGATTCACGCCCATATAGCAGCAGCTTGGAGTCGTAACAACTCCCCTTTTCACGCCCATTTTCAAACAGCAATTGATGTGTAACTCTTCCTTATTTCAAGCCTTGAATCAAGCTTGAATGGATGTGGACAAGGATGAACTTGGACGTCTCTTGAGTGTAGCTGTTGCTAGCTGAAATAAACGGCCACTTGAAGGCTCAATTGAAAGCTTGTAACTCCTCATTGAAGCTGATTGTAACATCCAAGTTAGAGCCTTAAAATCCCTCCAAATTAGTTTCGGTTTTAGGTCTTCTTCACAAGCTTAAACGGCTGCTTTTGTGATGCATCATAATCTTGTACTTTATGTGAATGTAACATTACATGTTCAGCTAAAAGAACTAAAGAACATAACTAAATTTGCAAACTTAAAATAAGACTAAAGTTTACAATTTATTCAAAGCTTAAAATAAACTTAGTTAATAAGAACAACAAGAAATTCAAGAGGTTGAATATCTTGCTGCTCAAGGATAGAATGCATAGCACCAACACATGATGCTACATCTTGAACCAACGAAATGTCCATAACCAAGTTGTTAGGCTTGGTTACAACATTCCCCCTTTCTTGAAAAGAGTTTGCCCTCAAACTCGGCAACTCTTCAAACTCATCATAATAAGGTGACAAATCAGCCACATTAAAGGTGCTAGAAACACCATAATCTCCGGGCAACTCAACCTTGTAAGCATTATCATTCACCTTTTCAACAATGGGAAATGGACCATCACTACGAGGACTAACCTTGGACCGTCTTTTGGAAGGAAATCTTTCCTTTCGAAGATGAATCCAAACTAAATCACCGGGCTGAAAATGGACTTCCTTTCTTTTCTTGTCATAGTATGCCTTTGTCTTTGCATTAGCTTGTTCAATTTTGGAACGAACTTGCTCATGCATAGACTTGATTTCTTTTGCACGCACCTCGGCATCATTGCTGAACTTGTTTGGTGAGGGAATGGGAGTGAGATCAATAGGAGTGCACGGATTGAATCCATACACCACTTCAAAAGGACTCAAACCTGTTGTCTTGCTAGGCACACGATTGTAAGCAAACTCCGCATGAGGAAGCATCTCTTCCCATTGCTTGGGGCGTTTAGTAGCCAAAGACCGCAGCAAGGATCCCAAAGTTCTATTAGTCACTTCGGTTTGGCCATCTGTTTGAGGATGACTTGAAGTGCTAAAGTTCAATTTCGTGCCCATCTTCCTCCATAATGTAAGCCAAAAATGACTTAGAAATTTTGGATCACGATCACTCACCATGGATTTAGGTACACCATGTAAACGAACAATTTCATTGAAAAACAAGTTAGCAACATGAGTAGCATCATAAGTTGTATGACAAGCAATAAAATGGGCCATTTTGGAAAATCGATCCACAACAACCATTATAGAATCTTTCTTTCGTTGGGTGATAGGAAGTCCCACCACGAAATCAAGACTAATATCCTCCCATGGTGCTTGCGGAATAGGTAAGGGCAAAAGATAGCCTTGAGGTAGACTATGACTCTTGGCCTTTTGACATGTCACGCATCTTTTCACAATGAACTCCACATCACGAACCAATCTAGGCCAATGAAAGTATTCTTGGACAAGAAGGGTAGTCTTCTCTATGCCAAAGTGTCCCGCCATTCCTCCTTCATGAAACTCTTTGATAAGAGATTCTCTTAGGCTTGATCTTGGAATGCACAACCTGTTTCCTTTGAACAAATAGCCATCTAAAATGTAATAATCTTTGTAAGCATGATTAGAACATTTTAAAAACAAATCACTAAAATCATGATCATTTTTGTAACTTGCTTTAACATCTTCGACACTAATCACCCTTGCTTTGAACGAGTTCAAGAGTGTGTATCTTCTTGAAAGCGCATCAGCCCCTTTGTTCATGGCGCCTCTCCTATGCTTGATCACGAAATGAAAAGCTTGCAAATACTCCACCCATTTGGCATGGCGAGGTTGGAGTTTTTGTTGGCTTTGAAGATACTTGAGAGCTTCATGATCAGAATGAAGGATGAACTCCTTGGAAATGAGGTAATGCCTCCAATGGTCCAAAGCACGAACAAGAGCAAAGAACTCCTTGTCATAGGTGCTATACTTCCGTTGTGCTTCATTGAGTTTTTCACTAAAGTAGGCAAGGGGACGCCCAACTTGTGACAAAACAGCACCAATACCAACTCCACTAGCATCGCACTCAACTTCAAAAACTTCATCAAAGTTAGGCAAAGCAAGAATAGGTGCACTAGTAAGTTGATGTTTTACCTCATCAAAGGCCTTTTGAGCCTTATCATTCCAAACTAACTTCTGATTTTTAGTTAGTTCTGTGATAGGTGCCATGAGAGTGCTAAAGTTCCGCACAAATCGTCTATAGAAAGAAGCAAGTCCATGAAAGCTTCGAACTTGTTGGACGGTTTGTGGTGTAGGCCACTCGCGAATTGCAGCAACTTTCTTTTCATCAACTTCAATGCCTTGTGATGAAACTTTGAAGCCAAGAAAAATAACTTGGGAAGTGAAGAAATGACACTTCTCTAAGTTACCATACAACTTCTCACGTTCAAGGGCTTCAAGAACCTGTTGCAAATGCATGGAATGCTCTTCTTCCTCCCTACTATACACCAAAATGTCATCAAAATAAACTACAACAAATTTACCCATGAAAGGTTGCATAACCTGGTTCATAAGGCGCATAAATGTAGATGGTGCGTTAGACAAACCAAATGGCATCACAAGCCATTCATAGAGGCCTTCCTTTGTCTTGAAAGCGGTTTTCCACTCATCTCCTTCGAAAATTCGAATTTGATGATAGCCACTTCTCAAATCAATTTTAGAGAACACTTTAGAACCATGCAAATCATCAAGCAAATCATTCAATCTTGGAATAGGAAACCGGTATTTGATAGTGATTTTATTGATTGACCTACTATCAACACACATTCTCCATTCTCCATTCTTCTTAGGCACAATCAAAGTAGGACAAGCACATGGACTAAGAGACTTACGAATAAGACCTTTGGATAGTAATTCTTCCACTTGCCTCTTAATCTCTTCGGTTTCTTTTGGGGTGGTTCTATAGGCTGGTTTGTTTGGGAGCATTGATCCGGGAACAAGATCAATTTTGTGTTGTATGTCACGACTTGGGGGTAAGCCATGGGGAATGTCTTCGGGGAAGACATGGGAAAAATTTTTGAGAAGAGGGGTGAGGAGAGGATGCGGCTTTTCTTGTGAAGGTTTGGAAGGAGTATCAAGTTGGCTTAAAATGAATTGTTTGTGAGTTTTATACTCATGCAATTCTGATTTTATGAGAGTGGTAAGGGAAGTAGGGGGTGTGGAAATGGGGTGTCCGTTTTTGAGGTTTAGGGGGGTAAGAAGTATTTTCCGTCCATCCTTAGTGAAGGAATATGTATTTTTATACCCATCATGCATCACACGTCTATCAAACAACCAAGGTCTACCAAGTAAAATATGACATGCATCCATAGGTATAACATCACACCACAATTCTTCCTCATAAGTTTTACCAATGCTAAATGATAACAAGACTTGTTGTGTTACTTGAATTCCTTTACCATGGTTTAGCCATTGAATCACATAAGGTTTAGGGTGAGGGACGGTTTTAAGTTTCAGTTTGTCTATCATTACTTGTGAAGCTACATTGGTGCAACTACCTCCATCAATAATCAAGGTACATACCTTTCCACCAATGGTACAACGAGTGTGAAAGATTGCCTCACGTTGCAAACTTCCTTCTTGGCCAATCATATTGCTTAGTGTGCGTCGAACCACCAAGCATTCTCCCTCGTCTGGTCCAAGACACGCATACTCATCATTCTCCTCGAGGTTGCTGTCCACTTCATGCTCTAATTCGTCCTCCTCTTCATGCTCAATCAAAGTGACAATCCTTTTATTTGGACAATCACTAGCCAAATGTCCAAGGCCTTGACACCGAAAACATCTTCTTGGAGCTGGTTTTGGGTTGGAATTTTGGGTGTTTTGTGAAGGTGGTTTAGGAGTAGGCTGGTTGGACGTGGGTTTGAATGGAGAGAAATTGGATATTTGCTTCTTGTGGGGAAATGAGGTTTGAGATGCAAAACGTGATGATTCACTTTTGCCTCTTGCTTTTTGTTGCTGCTCAATCTTATGTGCTAAGATAATGAGCTCTTCAAGGGTAGAGTAAGGATGTAGTTCGGCCACATTGGCTATCTTAGGGTCAAGTCCTCCCAAGAAGCGCACCAATGTTTGAGGTTCGTCTTCCTCCACTCCACATTTCATAACAAACCCTTCAAACTCTCTAGCATATTCTTCTACTGATTTCGTACCTTGTTTGAGGTTGTGGAACTTGGAAAAGTTTTCTTGCACATAGTATGTGGGAAGAAACTTCTGTTTAAGCAACTTCTTCATCTTGATCCACGATCTTACTTTCTCCTTGTCTTGCCTTTCCCTCTTGGCACTCACGCTAGCCCACCAAGTTGAGGCATATTTTCTTAACTTCAAGGCTACAATTTTCACCTTCTTTTTCTTCCGGTGTTTGCTTGTAGTCAAACACTCTGTCCACCGTTCTAAGCCATTCTACAAACTCATCAGCATCGAGTTTTGCCATCATACTCCGGAATGTCAGCCTTGATGTCATTGTTAGGCCGTGACCTTTCTCTTTCATGATAAGGCCTATCATTGTGATTGAAATTAGATTCACTCACTTCTTCATCACTATGATTGGGTACTCCCTCTTTTTGTTGTCGCAATTTGATAGAAAGGTCTCTTAGCTGACCTTGCAAGTATTGCATTCGTTGCTCCATATCTTCTTTCTCTTGTGCAACCTTATTGACATATTCTTGCCAATTAGGGGGTGGAATGTCGGACATGGTTTGTGTTTGGGTATGTGTTTGGGGTATGTGTTTGGGTATTGTTTGCTAGATTCCCCTCCTTCTAGCGCCAAATGTTGTATATTTGGAGTGACACTCGAAACATACAAGGGTTAAACCAAGGATAGTTAAGGCTAAAGAACCAAAAGGCTTCTTAGATAAAGTCACACCACTAAGAAACGAATTGGATTCCTAAGATCACAAGCTAACTAGTAGCCTAAACTAGCTAACTAAGCAAAGGAACGAAATTCTAAGTCCAAGAATTTCAGGTTAGTTTCTAATCCAAGAAACGTGTATAAAGACAAAGTTGTTTGTTTGGAATAATCTGATTTTTCATTCACATTTGCTTGCTATTTATAGTGAACAAGCATCTTAAGTACAAGCTAAGTTAAGTGGCTTTTAGCTCACTTGTTACACGTTCAAACTAAGTACAAATCAGTTTTTGTAGCCTAGATACATTAATAAAAGAAGCCTTGCTTAACTAGATACATCAAGAGCAAATGGCGGTTTATAACCTCCAAATTATGAGTGAAATAAAATCAGAAACAAGCAAGTGTAACCTCCCCTTGATTCACGCCCATATAGCAGCAGCTTGGAGTCGTAACAACTCCCCTTTTCACGCCCATTTTCAAACAGCAATTGATGTGTAACTCTTCCTTATTTCAAGCCTTGAATCAAGCTTGAATGGATGTGGACAAGGATGAACTTGGACGTCTCTTGAGTGTAGCTGTTGCTAGCTGAAATAAACGGCCACTTGAAGGCTCAATTGAAAGCTTGTAACTCCTCATTGAAGCTGATTGTAACATCCAAGTTAGAGCCTTAAAATCCCTCCAAATTAGTTTCGGTTTTAGGTCTTCTTCACAAGCTTAAACGGCTGCTTTTGTGATGCATCATAATCTTGTACTTTATGTGAATGTAACATTACATGTTCAGCTAAAAGAACTAAAGAACATAACTAAATTTGCAAACTTAAAATAAGACTAAAGTTTACAATTTATTCAAAGCTTAAAATAAACTTAGTTAATAAGAACAACAAGAAATTCAAGAGGTTGAATATCTTGCTGCTCAAGGATAGAATGCATAGCACCAACACATGATGCTACATCTTGAACCAACGAAATGTCCATAACCAAGTTGTTAGGCTTGGTTACAACAATTTGTATCAATTAGCTTTGTAGAATGTGTTTGACTTTCATTTGATTTAATTAGCCTATTTGAATGCATTTGACTTTCATTTGATTCAAAAAGCTATGTTTGAATGTGTTTAACTTTCATTTGATTCAATTAGCCTTTTAGAATGCATTTGAATTTCATTTGATTCAATTAGCTTTGTTGAATGCATTTGACTTTCATTTGATTTTAAAAGCTTTGTTTGAATGTGTTTGACTTTCATTTGATTCAATTAGCTTTGTTTGATCGTGTTAAATTTTCTTTTGATTCAATTAGCTTTGAATAATGCATTTGACTTTCATTTGATTGAATTAGTTTTGTTGAATGAATTTGACTTTCATTTGATTCAAAAAGCTTTGATTGAATGTGTTTCACTTTCGTTTGATTCAATTACCTTTGTAGAATGCATTTGAGTTTTATTTGATTCAATTAGCTTTGTTAAAAGCATTTTAATTTCATTTGATTCAAAAAGCTTTCTTTGAATGTGTTTGACTCTCATTTGTTCAATTAGCTTTTTAGAATGCATTTAACTTTCATTTGATTCAAAAAGCTTGGTTTGAATGTGTTTGACTTTCATTTGATTCAATTAGCTTTGTAGAATGCATTTGACTTTCATTTAATTAAATTAGCTTTGTTGAATGTATTTGACTTTTATATCATTTGAAAAACTTTGGTTGAATGTGTTTGAATTCATTTGATTCAATTAGCCTTGTAGATTGCATTTGACTTTCATTTGATTCAATTAGTTTGTTGAAAGCATTTGACTTTCATTTGATTCAAAAAGCTATGTTTGAATGTGTTTGACTTTCATTTGATTCAATTAGCTTTGTAAAATGTGTTTGACTTTCATTTGATTCAATTAGCTTATTTGAATGCATTTGACTTTCATTTGATTCAAAAAAGCTATGTTTTGAATGTGTTTAACTTTCATTTCATTCAATTAGCCTTTTAGAATGCATTTGAATTTCATTTGATTCAATTAGGTTTGTTGAATGCATTTGACTTTTCATTTGATTCAAAAAGCTTTGTTTGAATATGTTTCACTTTCATTTGATTCAATTAGTTTTTGTTTGATCGTGTTAAATTTTCTTTTGATTCAATTAGCTTTTGAATAATGCATTTGAACTTTCATTTGATTCAATTAGCTTTGTTGAATGAATTTGACTTTCATTTGATTCAAATAGATTTGTATTGAATGTGTTTCACTTTCGTTTGATTCAATTACTTTGTAGAATGCATTTGAGCTTTTAATTTGATTCAATTAGCTTCGTTGAATGCATTTGACTTTCATTTGATTCAAATAAGCTTTGCTTTGAATGTGTTTGACTTTCATTTGATTCATTAGCTTTGTTTGAATGCATTTAACTTTCATTTGATTGAATTCGCTTTGTAGAATGCATTTGACTTTCATTTGATTCAATTAGCTTTGTTGAATGTATTTGACTTTCATCTTGGTTCAAATAACTTTGATTGAATGTTTTGACTTTCATTTGATTCATTAGCTTTGTAGAATGCATTTGATTTTATTTGATTCAATTAGCTTTGTAGAATGCATTTGACTTTCATTTGATTCAAAAGCTTTGTTTGAATGTGTTTGACTTTCATTTGATTCAATTAGCTTTCGTAGAATGCATTTGACTTTCGTTTTGATTTCAATTAGCTTTGTTTGAATGTGTTTGACTTTCATTTGATTCAATTGCTTTTGTAGATTTGCATTTGACTTTCATTTGATTCAATTAGCTTTTTGAATGCTTTGACTTTCATTTGATTCAAAAAGCTTTGTTTGAATGTGTTTGACTTTCATTTGATTCAATTAGCTTTGTTTGATCGTGTTAAGATTTTCTTTTGATTCAATTAGCTTTGTTAATGCATTTGACTTTCATTTATTCAATTAGCTTTGTTGAATGAATTTGACCTCATTTGATTCAAAAAGCTTTGATTAAATGTGTTTCATTTCATTAATTCAATTACCTTTGTAGATGCATTTGAGTTTTATTTGATTCAATTAGCTTTGTTAAAAGCATTTGACTTTCAGTTGATTAAAAAGCTTTTTTGAATGTGTTTGACTCTCATTTGTTCAATTAGCTTTTTAGAATGCATTTAACTTTCATTTGATTCAAAAGCTTGGTTTGAATGTGTTTGACTTTCATTTGATTCAATTAACTTTGAAGAATGCGTTTGACTTTCATTTGATTCAATTACCTTTGTAGAATGCATTTGTGTTTTATTTGATTCAATTAGCTTTGATAAAAGCATTTGACTTTCATTTGATTTAAAAAGCTTTCTTTAAATGTGTTTGACTCTCATTTGATTCAATTAGCTTTTTAGGACGCATTTAACTTTCATTTGGTTCAAAAAGCTTTGTTTGAATGTGTTTGAATGTGTTTGACTTTCATTTGATTCAATTAGCTTTGTACAATGCATTTGACTTTCATTTAATTAAATTAGCTTTGTTGAATGTATTTGACTTTCATATCATTCGAAAAACTTTGGTTGAATGTGTTTGAATTCATTTGATTCAATTAGCCTTGTAGATTGCATTCGACTTTCATTTGATTCAATTAGCTTTGTTGAAAGCATTTGACTTTCATTTGATTCAAAACGCTATGTTTGAATGTGTTTGACTTTCATTTGATTCAATTAGCTTTGTAGAATGTGTTTGACTTTCATTTGATTCAATTAGCTTATTTGAATGCATTTAACTTTCATTTGATTCAAAAAGCTATGTTTGAATGTGTTTGACTTTCATTTGATTCAATTAGCCTTTTAGAATGCATTTGAATTTAATTTGATTCAATTAGCTTTGTTGAATGCATTTGACTTTCATTTGATTAAAAAAGCTTTGTTGGAATGAGTTTGACTTTCATTTGATTCATTTAGCTTTGTAAAATGCATTTGACTTTCATTTGATTCAATTAGCTTTGTTGCATGCATTTGACTTTCATTTGATTCAATTAGCTTTGTAGAATGCCATTAGACTTTCATTTGATTTAATTAGCTTTGTTTGAATGTGTTTGACTTTCATTTGATTCAATTAGCTTTGTAGAATGCATTAGACTTTCATTTGATTCAATTAGCTTTGTTTGAATGTGTTTGACTTTCATTTGATTCAATTAGCTTTGTAGAATGCATTTGACTTTTATTTGATTCAATTAGCTTTGTTGAATGCATTTGACTTTCATTTGTTTCAAAAAGCTTTTTTAAATGTGTTTGACTTTCATTTGTTTCAAAAAGCTTTTTTTGAATTTGTTTGACTTTCATTTGATTCAATTAGCTTTGTAGAATGCATTTGACTTTTATTTGATTCAATTAGCTTCGTTGAATGCATTTGACATTCATTTAATCTAAAAAGCTTTGTTTGAATATGTTTGACTCTCATTTGATTCAATTAGCTTTGTAGAATGCATTTGACTTTCATTTGATTCAATTAGCTTTGTTGCATGCATTTTACTTTCATTTGTTTCAAAAAACTTTGTGTGAATGTGTTTGACTTTCATTTGATTCATTTAGCTTTGTAGAATGCATTAGACTTTCATTTGATTCTATTAGCATTGTTTGAATGTGTTTGACTTTCATTTGATTCAATTTTTGTAGATTTCATTTGACTTTCATTTGATTCAATTAGCTTTTTTGAATGCATTTGACTTTCATTTGATTCAAAAAGCTTTGTTTTGAATGTGTTTGACTTTCATTTGATTCAATTAGCTTTGTTTGATCGTGTTAAATTTTCTTTTGATTCAATTAGCTTTGAATAATGCATTTGACTTTCATTTGATTCAATTAGCTTTGTTGAATGAATTTGACCCTCATTTGATTCAAAAAGCTTTGATTGAATGTGTTTGACTTTCATTAGATTCAATTACCTTTGTAGAATGCATTTGAGTTTTATTTGATTCAATTAGCTTTGTTAAAAGCATTTGACTTTCATTTGATTCAAAAAGCTTTGTTTGAATGTGTTTGACTTTCATTTGATTCAATTAGCTCTGTAGAATGCATTTGACTTTCATTTGATTCAATTAGCTTTGTTACATGCATTTTACTTTCATTTGTTTCAAAAAACTTTGTGTGAATGTGTTTGACTTTCATTTTATTCATTTAGCTTTGTAGAATGCATTAGACTTTCATTTGATTCTATTAGCATTGTTTGAATGTGTTTGACTTTCATTTGATTCAATTAGCTTTTTTGAATGCATTTGACTTTCATTTGATTCAAAAAGCTATGTTTGAATGTGTTTGACTTTCATTTGATTCAATGAGCTTTGTTTGAATGTGTTTGACTTTCATTTGATTCAATTAGCTTTGTAGAATGCATTAGACTTTCATTTGATTCAATTAGCTTTGTTTAAATGTGTTTGACTTTCATTTGATTCAATTAGCTTTGTAGAATGCATTTGACTTTTATTTGATTCAATTAGCTTTGTTGAATGCATTTGACTTTCATTTGTTTTCAAAAAGCTTTTTTGAATGTGTTTGACTTTCATTTGTTTCAAAAAGCTTTTTTTCAATTTGTTTGACTTTCATTTGATTCAATTAGCTTTGTAGAATGCATTTGACTTTCATTTGATTCAATTAGCTTTGTTTGAATGTGTTTGACTTTCATTTGATTCAATTAGCTTTGTAGAATGCATTTGACTTTTATTTGATTCAATTAGCTTTGTTGAATGCATTTGACTTTCATTTGATTCAAAAAGATTTTTTTAGTGTGTTTGACTTTCATTTGATTCAATTAGCTTTGTAGAATGCATATGACTTTTATTTGATTCAATTAGCTTCGTTGAATGCATTTGACTTTCATTTGATTCAATTAGCTTTGTTTGAATATGTTTGACTTTCATTTGATTCAGTTAGCTTTGTTTGATCGTGTTTAACTTTCTTTGATTGAATTCGCTTTGTAGAATGCATTTGACTTTCATTTGATTCAATTAGCTTTGTTGAATGTATTTGACTTTCACTTGATTCAAAAAACTTGATTGAATGTGTTTGACTTTCATTTGATTCACTTAGCTTTGTAGAATGCATTTGACTTTTATTTGATTCAATTAGCTTTGTAGAATGCATTTGACTTTCATTTGTATCAAAAAGCTTTGTTTGAATGTGTTTGACTTTCATCTGATTCAATTAGCTTCGTAGAATGCATTAGACTTTCGTTTGATTCAATTAGCTTTGTTTGAATGTGTTTGACTTTCATTTGATTCAATTTTTGTAGATTTCATTTGACTTTCATTTGATTCAATTAGCTTTTTTGATTGCATTTGACTTTCATTTGATTCAAAAAGCTTTGTTTGAATGTGTTTGACTTTCATTTGATTCAATTAGCTTTGTTTGATCGTGTTAAATTTTCTTTTGATTCAATTAGCTTTTGAATAATGCATTTGACTTTTCATTTGATTCAATTAGCTTTGTTGAATGAATTGGACCCTCATTTGATTCAAAAAGCTTTGATTAAATGTGTTTCACTTTCATTAGATTCAATTACCTTTGTAGAATGCATTGGAGTTTTATTTGATTCAATTAGCTTTGTTAAAAGCATTTGACTTTCAGTTAATTCAAAAAGCTTTCTTTGAATGTGTTTGACTCTCATTTGTTCAATTAGCTTTTTAGAATGCATTTAACTTTCATTTGATTCAAAAAGCTTGGTTTGAATGAGTTTGACTTTCATTTGATTCAATTAACTTTGAAGAATGTGTTTGACTTTCATTTGATTCAATTAGCTTTGTAGAATGCATTTGACTTTCATTTAATTAAATTAGCTTTGTTGAATGTATTTGACTTTCATATCATTCGAAAAAACTTTGGTTGAATGTGTTTGAATTCATTTGATTCAATTAGCCTTGTAGATTGCATTCGACTTTCATTTGATTCAATTAGCTTTGTTGAAAGCATTTGACTTTCATTTGATTCAAAACGCTATGTTTGAATGTGTTTGACATTCATTTGATTCAATTAGCTTTGTAGAATGTGTTTGACTTTCATTTGATTCAATTAGCTTATTTGAATGCATTTAACTTTCATTTGATTCAAAAAAGCTATGTTTGAATGTGTTTGACTTTCATTTGATTCAATTAGCCTTTTAGAATGCATTTGAATTTAATTTGATTCAATTAGCTTTGTTGAATGCATTTGACTTTCATTTGATAAAAAAAGCTTTGTTTGAATGAGTTTGACTTTCATTTGATTCATTTAGCTTTGTAAAATGCATTTGACTTTCATTTGATTCAATTAGCTTTGTTGCATGCATTTGACTTTCATTTGATTCAATTAGCTTTGTAGAATGCATTAGATTTTCATTTGATTTAATTAGCTTTGTTTGAATGTGTTTGACTTTCATTTGATTCAATTAGCTTTGTAGAATGCATTAGACTTTCATTTGATTCAATTAGCTTTGTTTGAATGTGTTTGACTTTCATTTGATTCAATTAGCTTTGTAGAATGCATTTGACTTTTATTTGATTCAATTAGATTTGTTGAATGCATTTGACTTTCATTTGATTCAAAAAGCTATGTTTGAATGTGTTTGACTTTCATTTGATTCAATTAGCTTTGTTTGAATGTGTTTGACTTTCATTTGATTCAATTAGCTTTGTAGAATGCATTAGACTTTCATTTGATTCAATTAGCTTTATTTGAATGTGTTTGACTTTCATTTGATTCAATTAGCTTTCGTAGAATGCATTTGACTTTTATTTGATTCAATTAGCTTTGTTGAATGCATTTGACTTTCATTTGTTTCAAAAAGCTTTTTTGAATGTGTTTGACTTTCATTGTTTCAAAAAGCTTTTTTTGAATTTGTTTGACTTTCATTTGATTCAATTAGCTTTGTAGAATGCATTTGACTTTTATTTGATTCAATTAGCTTCGTTGAATGCATTTGACTTTCATTTGATTCAAAAAGCTTTGTTTGAATATGTTTGACTCTCATTTGATTCAATTAGCTTTGTAGAATGCATTTTGACTTTCATTTGATTCAATTAGCTTTGTTGCATGCATTTTACTTTCATTTGTTTCAAAAAGCTATGTTTGAATGTGTTTGACTTTCATTTGATTCAATTAGCTTTGTTTGAATGTGTTTGACTTTCATTTGATTCAATTAGCTTTGTAGAATGCATTTGACTTTTATTTGATTCAATTAGATTTGTTGAATGCATTTGACTTTCATTTGATTCAAAAAGCTATGTTTGAATGTGTTTGACTTTCATTTGATTCAATTAGCTTTGTTTAAATGTGTTTGACTTTCATTTGATTCAATTAGCTTTGTAGAATGCATTAGACTTTCATTTGATTCTATTAGCATTGTTTGAATGTGTTTGACTTTCATTTGATTCAATTTTTGTAGATTTCATTTGACTTTCATTTGATTCAATTAGCTTTTTTGAATGCATTTGACTTTCATTTGATTCAAAAAGCTTTGTTTGAATGTGTTTGACTTTCATTTGATTCAATTAGCTTTGTTTGATCGTGTTAAATTTTCTTTTGATTCAATTAGCTTTGAATAATGCATTTGACTTTCATTTGATTCAATTAGCTTTGTTGAATGAATTTGACCCTCATTTGATTCAAAAAGCTTTGATTGAATGTGTTTCACTTTCATTAGATTCAATTACCTTTGTAGAATGCATTTGAGTTTTATTTGATTCAATTAGCTTTGTTAAAAGCATTTGACTTTCATTTGATTCAAAAAGCTTTGTTTGAATGTGTTTGACTTTCATTTGATTCAATTAGCTCTGTAGAATGCATTTGACTTTCATTTGATTCAATTAGCTTTGTTGCATGCATTTTACTTTCATTTGTTTTAAAAAACTTTGTGTGAATGTGTTTGACTTTCATTTGATTCAATTAGCTTG
The DNA here is from genome assembly GCF_001683475.1 of Chenopodium quinoa. Lineage (NCBI taxonomy): Eukaryota > Viridiplantae > Streptophyta > Magnoliopsida > Caryophyllales > Amaranthaceae > Chenopodium > Chenopodium quinoa. The sequence goes on from NW_018743133.1 coordinate 33,716, forward strand.
TTGCATGCATTTGACTTTCATTTGTTTAAAAAAAACTTTGTTTGAATGTGTTTCTCTTTCATTTGATTCAATTAGCTTTGTAGAATGCATTAGACTTTCATTTGATTCAATTAGCTTTGTTTGAATGTGTTTGACTTTCATTTAATTCAGATTTTGTAGATTGCATTTGACTTTCATTTGATTCAATTAGCTTTTTTAAATGCATTTGACTTTCATTTGATTTAAAAAGCTTTGTTTGAATGTGTTTGACTTTCATTTGATTTTAAAAAGCTTTGTTTTGAATGTGTTTGACTTTCATTTGATTCAATTAGCTTTGTAGAATGCATTAGTCTTTCATTTGATTCAATTAGCTTTGTTTGAATGTGTTTGACTTTCATTTGATTCAATTAGCTTTGTAGAATGCATTAGACTTTCATTTGATTCAATTAGCTTTGTTTCAATGTGTTTGACTTTTCATTTGATTCAATTAGCTTTTGTAGAATGCATTTGACTTTTATTTGATTCAATTAGCTTTGTTGAATGCATTTGACTTTCATTTGTTTCAAAAAGCTTTTTTTGAATGTGTTTGACTTTATTTGTTTCAAAAAGCTTTTTTTTGAATGTGTTTTACTTTCATTTGATTCAATTCGCTTTGTAGAATGCATTTGACTTTCATTTGATTCAATTAGCTCTTTTGAATGTATTTGACTTTCATTTGATTCAATTAGCTCTTTTGAATGTATTTGACTTTCATTTGATTCAATTATCTTTGTAGAATGCATTTGACTTTCTTTTGATTGAATTCGCTTTGTAGAATGCATTTGACTTTCATTTGATTCAATTAGCTTTGTTGAATGTATTTGACTTTCACTTGATTCAAAAAACTTTGATTGAATGTGTTTGACTTTCTTTTGATTCACTTAGCTTTGTAGAATGCATTTGACTTTTATTTGATTCAATTAGCTTTTGTAGAATGCATTTGACTTTCATTTGTATCAAAAAGCTTTGTTTGAATGTGTTTGACTTTCATCTGATTCAATTAGCTTCGTAGAATGCATTAGACTTTCGTTTGATTCAATTAGCTTTGTTTGAATGTGTTTGACTTTCATTTGATTCAATTTTTGTAGATTTCATTTGACTTTCATTTGATTCAATTAGCTTTTTTGAATGCATTTGACTTTCATTTGATTCAAAAAGCTTTGTTTGAATGTGTTTGACTTTCATTTGATTCAATTAGCTTTGTTTGATCGTGTTAAATTTACTTTTGATTCAATTAGCTTTGAATAATGCATTTGACTTTCATTTGATTCAATTAGCTTTGTTGAATGAATTTGACCCTCATTTGATTCAAAAAGCTTTGATTAAATATGTTTCACTTTCATTAGATTCAATTACCTTTGTAGAATGCATTTGAGTTTTATTTGATTTAATTAGCTTTGTTAAAAGCATTTGACTTTCATTTGATTCAAAAAAGCTTTCTTTGAATGTGTTTGACTCTCATTTGTTCAATTAGCTTTGTTGAATGCATTTGACTTTCATTTGATTAAAAAAAGCTTTGTTTGAATGAGTTTGACTTTCATTTGATTCATTTAGCTTTGTAAATGCATTTGACTTTCATTTGATTCAATTAGCTTTGTTGCATGCATTTGACTTTCATTTGATTCAATTAGCTTTGTAGAATGCATTAGACTTTCATATGATTTAATTAGCGTTGTTTGAATGTGTTTGACTTTCATTTGATTCAATTAGCTTTTGTAGAATGCATTAGACTTTCATTTGATTCAATTAGCTTTGTTTGAATGTGTTTGACTTTCATTTGATTCAATTAGCTTTCTAGAATGCATTTGACTTTTATTTGATTCAATTAGACTTGTTGAATGCATTTGACTTTCATTTGATTCAAAAAGCTATGTTTGAATGTGTTTGACTTTCATTTGATTCAATTAGCTTGTTTGAATGTGTTTGACTTTCATTTGATTCAATTAGCTTTGTAGAATGCATTAGACTTTCATTTGATTCAATTAGCTTTATTTGAATGTGTTTGACTTTCATTTGATTCAATTAGCTTTGAAGAATGCATTTGACTTTTATTTTAATTCAATTAGCTTTGTTGAATGCATTTGACTTTCATTTGTTTCAAAAAGCTTTTTTGAATGTGTTTGACTTTCATTTGTTTTCAAAAAGCTTTTTTTGAATTTGTTTGACTTTCATTTGATTTCAATTAGCTTTGTAGAATGCATTTGACTTTTATTTGATTCAATTAGCTTCGTTGAATGCATTTGACTTTCATTTGATTCAAAAAGCTTTGTTTGAATATGTTTGACTCTCATTTGATTCAATTAGCTTTGTAGAATGCATTTGACTTTCATTTGATTCAATTAGCTTTGTTGCATGCATTTTACTTTCATTTGTTTCAAAAAACTTTGTGTGAATGTGTTTGACTTTCATTTGATTCATTTAGCTTTGTAGAATGCATTAGACTTTCATTTGATTCTATTAGCATTGTTTGAATGTGTTTGACTTTCATTTGATTCAATTTTTGTAGATTTCATTTGACTTTCATTTGATTCAATTAGCTTTTTTGAATGCATTTGACTTTCATTTGATTCAAAAAGCTTTGTTTGAATGTGTTTGACTTTCATTTGATTCAATTAGCTTTGTTTGATCGTGTTAAATTTTCTTTTGATTCAATTAGCTTTGAATAATGCATTTGACTTTCATTTGATTCAATTAGCTTTGTTGAATGAATTTGACCCTCATTTGATTCAAAAAGCTTTGATTGAATGTGTTTCACTTTCATTAGATTCAATTACCTTTGTAGAATGCATTTGAGTTTTATTTGATTCAATTAGCTTTGTTTAAAAGCATTTGACTTTCATTTGATTCAAAAAGCTTTGTTTGAATGTGTTTGACTTTCATTTGATTCAATTAGCTCTGTAGAATGCATTTGACTTTCATTTGATTCAATTAGCTTTGTTGCATGCATTTTACTTTCATTTGTTTCAAAAACTTTGTGTGAATGAGTTTCACTTTCATTTTATTCATTTAGCTTTGTAGAATGCATTAGACTTTCATTTGATTCAATTAGCATTGTTTGAATGTGTTTGACTTTCATTTGATTCAATTAGCTTTTTTGAATGCATTTGACTTTCATTTGATTCAAAAAGTGTTTGAATGTGTTTGACTTTCATTTGATTCAATTAGCTTTGTTGAATTTGACTTTCATTTGATTCATTCAATCACTTTTTGTAGCTTGTTTAAATGTGTTTGACTTTCATTTGATTCAATTAGCTTTGTAGAATGCATTTGACTTTTATTTGATTCAATTAGCTTTGTTGAATGCATTTGACTTTCATTTGTTTCAAAAAGCTTTTTTGAATGTGTTTGACTTTCATTTGTTTCAAAAAGCTTTTTTTGAATGTGTTTGACTTTCATTTGATTCAATTAGCTTTGTAGAATGCATTTGACTTTTATTTGATTCAATTAGCTTCGTTGAATGCATTTGACTTTCATTTGATTCAAAAAGCTTTGTTTGAATATGTTTGACTCTCATTTGATTCAGTTAGCTTTGTTTGATAGTTTAACTTTCTTTTGATTCAATTCGCTTTGTAGAATGCATTTGACTTTCATTTGATTCAATTAGCGTTGTTGAATGTATTTGACTTTCATTTGATTAAAAAAGCTTTGTTTGAATGTGTTTGACTTTCATTTGATTCAATTAGCTTTGTAGAATGCATTTGACTTTCATTTGATTCAATTAGCTTTGTTGCATGCATTTTACTTTCATTTGTTTCAAAAAAACTTTTGTGAATGTGTTTGACTTTCATTTGATTCATTAGCTTTGTGAATGCATTGACTTTCATTTGAGCTTTGTTTGAATGTGTTTGACTTTCATTTGATTCAATTTTTGTAGATTTCATTTGACTTTCATTTGATTCAATTAGCTTTTTTGAATGCATTTGACTTTCATTTGATTCAAAAAGCTTTGTTTGAATGTTTTTGACTTTCATTTGATTCATTTAGCTTTGTTTGATCGTGTTAAATTTTCTTTTGATTCAATTAGCTTTGAATAATGCATTTGACTTTCATTTGATTCAATTAGCTTTGTTGAATGAATTTGACCCTCATTTGATTCAAAAAGCTTTGATTGAATGTGTTTCACTTTCATTAGATTCAATTACCTTTGTAGAATGCATTTGAGTTTTATTTGATTCAATTAGCTTTGTTAAAAGCATTTGACTTTCATTTGATTCAAAAAGCTTTCTTTGAATGTGTTTGACTTCATTTGATTCAATTAGCTTTTTAGAATGCATTTAACTTTCATTTGGTTCAAAAGCTTTTTTGAATGTGTTTGACTTTCTTTTGATTCAATTAGCTTTGTAGAATGCATTTGACTTTCATTTAATTCAATAAGCTTTGTTGAATGTATTTGACTTTCATATCATTCGAAAAACTTTGGTTGAATGTGTTTGAATTCATTTGATTCAATTAGCCTTGTAGATTGCATTTGACTTTCATTTGATTCAATTAGCTTTGTTGAAAGCATTTGACTTTCATTTGATTCAAAAGCTATGTTTGAATGTGTTTGACTTTCATTTGATTCAATTAGCTTATTTGAATGCATTCGACTTTCATTTGATTCAAAAAGCTATGTTTCAATGTGTTTGTTTTTCATTTAATTCAATTAGCCTTTTAGAAAGCATTTGAATTTCATTTGATTCAATTAGCTTTGTTGAATGCATTTGACTTTCATTTGATTCAAAATGCTTTGTTTGAATGTTTGACTTTCATTTGATTCAATTATTTGTAGAATGCATTTGACTTTCATTTGATTCAATTAGCTTTGTAGAATGCATTTGACTTTCATTTGATTCAATTAGCTTTGTTGCATGCATTTTACTTTCATTTTTTCAAAAAACTTTGTGTGAATGTGTTTGACTTTCATTTGATTCATTTAGCTTTGTAGAATGCATTAGACTTTCATTTGATTCTATTAGCTTTGTTTGAATGTGTTTGACTTTCATTTGATTCAATTTTTGTAGATTTCATTTGACTTTCATTTGATTCAATTAGCTTTTTTGAACGCATTTGACTTTCATTTGATTCAAAAAGCTTTGTTTGAATGTGTTTGACTTTCATTTGATTCAATTAGCTTTGTTTGATCGTGTTTAAATTTTCTTTTGATTCAATTAGCTTTGAATAATGCATTTGACTTTCATTTGATTCAATTAGCTTTGTTGAATGAATTTGACCCTCATTTGATTCAAAAAGCTTTGATTGAATGTGTTTGACTTTCATTAGATTCAATTACCTTTGTAGAATGCATTTGAGTTTTATTTGATTCAATTAGCTTTGTTTAAAAGCATTTGACTTTCATTTGATTCAAAAAGCTTTCTTTGAATGTGTTTGACTCTCATTTGATTCAATTAGCTTTTTAGAATGCATTTAACTTTCATTTGGTTCAACAAGCTTTGTTTGAATGTGTTTGACTTTCATTTGATTCAATTAGCTTTGTAGAATGCATTTGACTTTCATTTAATTCAATAAGCTTTGTTGAATGTATTTGACTTTCATATCATTCGAAAAACTTTGGTTGAATGTGTTTGAATTCATTTGATTCAATTAGCCTTGTAGATTGCATTTGACTTTCATTTGATTCAATTAGCTTTGTTGAAAGCATTTGACTTTCATTTGATTCAAAAAGCTATGTTTGAATGTGTTTGACTTTCATTTGATTCAATTAGCTTTGTAGAATGTGTTTGACTTTTGTTTCGGGGTTTTCTGATGTCCTGCGGGAGAGTTACAATTCCGAGACTGGAACCGGACGCCTGTACCTGCAAAATAACGGAGACTCCTGAGAGCTCCGCCTCCAACGGTCAAGTTAGTACCTGATTAAGGAGTAATCAATACAGAAATTAAAGTAATCAGATCTCTCTAGGTGAGAGTGCTTAGTGTTGGTAATCTGCGTTGTTAGCGTGATTAGCCGGTTGTTAATAACTCTGTTCTTCTCTGCTTGATCTCTTAATTATTCGGTTCCCTGATTAATAAGGATTAATCGAGTATTTATAGCCTTGGGAAGCGTGCAACTCTCTAGGTTTAAGGTAAACCTAGGGTTGATCGGGCTTCTAGACTGAATTGGGCCTTGATGGCCGGTTGTCCCATTTGGCATGGGTGGACACGTGGCGTGTCTTAAGTGGTCCGTGGAGGACGTATTCTGTGATTGACACGTGGCAGGCTCCTGTTGGCCTTCGTGAAGGACACGTGGCGGAACCTGGTTGGTCCACTTGTCAGACGGTGATTGGTGGATAAAAATCCCCTAATCATTTGCCCCTCACAGGTGGCACGCGACTGGTCACGTGTCGCCTGTGACAGGTGTCGCACGGTGACAGGCGACGGCCTGTTACAAGTGTCACCTTGCAGACGGCCGAGAGATTTCCCGCCCAAATTTTGAATTTGGAAGCGACCCTTCGCCTTCTCACTTTGCCTATAAAAGGAAGTGCTGACTTCGGTCATTTTCACATTTGAGAACTTTTGCGAGAACATTCGGACCCCTGAACTTGCTCTGACATTTTCGGACTTTTTCTGCCTACCGCCTGTTCTGACAAGCCGACTGACCCGAACTTTCAGGACTTCATCAACCGTCACTCGTTCAGGTAACTTAGTTCTCTTACTCTTAATTTTTCTTTTTATTTTTTGAAATGGCACCATGGAAGCACACGACACGCCCTAAGTTAGTGATCAGCCGGTCACCGGGGACGGCTGAATCTAGGACTAGGAGTGCCGCCTGCCCTTTTCTGGACCCATCTTTGCCCTTTATACAAAGTCCGACTGTATCTGTGTCTATGCAGAACGTGATGGCCAGAACAAAAAAGACTGCTATGATATCAAACTCAGACGGCTCCTCCCAAAGGGTGCTCCTTAGTGAAAACATCTGACCAGGCGCCAGATGTAGAACGAGACGACTGTCAAGCTGACAGTTCTGAGAGAGGGACCAAGGTGTTCCCTTCCCATCTTACCGTGGACATGTCTAATTTTCCTTCTGCTCCTTCTAAGGGAGAGGAGGCGGGCCCCTCTAGGAGAGGGGAGGAGTCGTCCTCTTCGGACTCGTCAGGGGACGAGTCCGAATCCAGCTCTTCTGACCATAGTTCTTCTGGCTCAGAAGAAAAACATAGCCGCCTACAAGAGGCGAGAAGTTCTCATGCAGTGGAGAAGGGGGATAATTGGGCAGAGCCGTCCGCCTCTTACAGAGAGGAAAACGCCCCTACTACTGCAGGGTACCCCGGGGCCGGATTGCAACCATGCGAGACAACGTGGCGAGTTTTATTGCTAACCACAAAATGGGCCCGGAGTATTTACTGTTTGTGCCGGATCAGAAGATACTGTCGTCTGGCCGGCTGGTACCAGCTATGGTGACGGCTGCTTTGGCTGCTATGTGGCGGCCATCAAAGCTGGACTGCGCTTCCCATTACATCCGGCTGTTCAGCGGATTTTAGATGGGTATGATCTGGGTTATGGCAGTTAGCCCCCAACTCTTGGGTAAACGTACTCGGCTATGTGGCCGGGTGCGAACTGAACGGGGTGGAGCCAAGTTTTGAGGCTTTCGCCCACATGAACTATCTCAGCCGGACCCCTAAGTCGGGAGGTACCGGCTGGTATCAATTAACAAGCCATAGGGGTTACCTCATGACGAGAGGTAAGGCAAACAAATGGAAGGATTGGCGGAACACCTTCCTTATTATCGAGAGTTCAGACACGGAGCTGAACAAACGTTTTAACAAGTGGAACAGGGATCCGCCTCTTCTCGCAGGCGGCCGCAGCATGCCGCCTGTTTCCCCAAAGGCTAAAAAAGAGATCCTAGACAAAGGACTCTTCAAAGTAGAGACTAGGGTGAACTCTACTTCAGGGGTACGAGAGCAAGTACCCCTAAACTGCGTCCCGAGCTTCAAGTGGCTCTATGACGAGTACTTCTTGGCCGCCTGTGGCCTCAGCAGTCGGTGCTCTAGAGGTAGCCGGCCTGACGAATACTCTGTTTTTTCACGCCTTGTTTACTTGGGATTTTTACTAACTTTGCTGTTTATTTCTTTCAGCCGACGCCATGAGTAAAATAACAGCATCTAAGACTGCGGCGGCCATGCTGCGGGTCTCGCTAATGAAGCAGTCGTATGCCGACTCCCCCAGCAAGGAGGCACCCTTGGTAAGCTTTGAAAACTCTTCTCCTTTTAGTTGTCTTATGCATATACTAACTCTTTTTTGTTTTCAGTCTGGCACTCCAAGGGCTTCTTCCTCGCAACAGCCAGACCCCAAGGCCCGGAGGACGACTGTTGCAAGCTCTCCTGGGTCTTCCAGGAAAACAGTGGCGGCTGAGAAGCAGCCGGCCACTTCTTCAAAAACCCAGGCGGGGCCGCCTAGATGTATGGACACTTGCTTGTTAAAACTCACCCTTGCTTCCTTCTTGATTAGGTCTAACTTGTTTTTTTTCTTTCGCTTAATGCAGCCGGCCCCCGGGGACTAGACTTGGTTGAGGTAGCCAAGTCTATGGTTAAAGTAGTTCCTCCATCTGACAGGGAGGCGGTCAAGGGTGCCGGCACCCTTGACCTCGATGGAATTTCAGGGGTCCTAGCTGAGGTATACTTAGCACCTTTTTGAGCTTTTGAGTTCCAGGACGCCTGTTAACTCTTTTGATTGGAAACTGACGCCTGTTTTTTCTTTGTACTTAGGCCCTGCTCCGAGTCAACAGCCTTCGCAAGCCGATTGATCGGAAAAAAAAAAGAGGTAAAGGCCGCAAAGGCTATGGCCGCCTCCAGCTGTGATAAGGCAATGTTTCAAAATTGCCCAAAATGAAGTACTGACCATTGATCTTCTTTATTATCAGGCGCAGCGACCGCCGCGCTGTTCGGGCTCAGCTAGAGGCGGCCCAAAAGAAGGTTGACGAGCTGGAGGGGACCGTCACCAACCTTAAAGCCGAGCTGAAACCCCTTCGCCAAAAAATGCACTCTTACGAAGCCATGGAGAAATCTTTGGCTAACGTAAAAGAACGCCTGGTGAACCAGGAGAAGAGTCTTACCCAAGAGCTCTCGGACAAGGCCGAGCAAGAGAAACAAGAGCTCGTCCGGGAGATGGTGGAAGACTCCGCCCAAATCCAACGCATGACCTAGGAACGACTGTTCCCCAGTGCCGACTTTGCCTCATGGGAAAGAACGTACCGCCAGTGTTCGGAAATATAT